>NC_056737.1:494887858-495072858 GCF_019279795.1 Protopterus annectens | reverse complement strand
GTAGGTGTGGGCTCTGACTCGGCCAGTGCAGAACTTTGTATGTTTTCTGGTGAAGCCATCCTTTTGTTGATATGGATGTATGGTTTTGGGCCATTGTTGTGTGGAAAGGTGGAATTCCTCACCATCCACACCTATGTGACAGACACCAGAACGTTTTGGAGCCACAAGAGACCAGTGTTTGGAACTGTTCATAATCCCCTCTAACTTGACTACAGCCCCAGTTTCAGCTTGTGAACAGCAACCCCAGAGCAGGGCACTGCCATCACCATGCTTCACCATGGGGGGGGGGGTATTGTGGTGATGTGCAGTGGTGATATTGTGCTGAACACACCTGTCAGAATTGTGGCCAAAGTGTACAACCATGGTCCCATATTACCATATCACATTTTCCCACTTGCTTTTTGGAGACCTGATGTATTATTTTCAGACTTTCACCAGGCCTGGATATAGTTTGGTCTGAGGAACTTCTGCCATCTTCCAACCCTACCCTATAGGCAGGACATATGGAGACCATGGAAGGTTATTGTGACATGTAGTACACACCCAGTACTTGCTGGAGATTCCTGCTACTCCTTCACTGTTGCTGTAGGGCTCCTGGCAGCCTCACTGGCCAGTTTTGATCTTGTATTCTCATAGACTTTGGTGGGATGTCCACTCTTTCGCAATGTCACTGTAGCCCCATATTTTCAACACATTTTGATGATTATCTGTACTGTGTTCCATGGTATGTGCAATGCTGTGGAGATGTTTTGGTACCCTTCTCCAGGCTGATACATCTAAAACATGTGGTCCCTTAGCAACTTCATCAGCTCTATGTGAACCATGGCTGTTGCTGTAGCAGGCAACTGGGTATATGTTAGGATAATCCTAGTAGGACAGCTGACCGTTAATTGCTGTAATTAAGTTTCTGTAACTGATGGCTGTTGTGTACCCAATAAGATGTACTGCTGTAGTTATATTGAAAGCTGCCACAACACAGTACTAGCTTCAGCCTGTGCACACATATGCATCTAAAATCACAAAAAACAAACCTTGGAAAAATTCACCGTAGTATAGAAAGGGTATGATTTTTATATACATAAAATTATATAATTGAAATTCATTAATTTACTATTCTGATGTACAATATGCATGTACCTTGGCCATAATATGCATTCAGACACAAAATGGTTAAATGTTTTATGGCCAATTAATTATTCACTAATTGATACTGATTAATTACTACTGCTTAAGATTCTAGTATTTAAAAGCATGAGAGAGACTAGTTAATTGTCTTCTGAGGAAGTTGCGATACCTATAGGCGACGAAAAGTGTACGAGTTACTGCACGCTTAAAGACTGGTTTATTTGTTTCACTTGTTTTATCTGTGGAGTTATTAAAGTGGCTGCTATTGGACTTTTCAAGCTGTCCGGTGAATTTTTCCACACATATGCATCTAGGTAGTTGTACTATTGTTATGTGTCATTATTGTTCCCCTAACAGATTTGTTTGCTTTACAATTGAATTGTACCAGTTATAGGTCACAGGAAAGGTTGGCAGTATTTTGACCTTATCTATTGTGCTTTCATTTTTGCATATCACACACACCTGCCATTCTAACAGGTGTGTACATCATTTATAGGTGCTGTATACCACTAATTTCTACAATATGACCCTAGTTTTGGGCCTTTGTCCCCCAATTTTGTTGGTCTTTGTTCAGGAGTCCTTGGGGTACGCTACAGATATGTGACATCTCCTGCAAATAGGCCCCTGTCATGACCACTGTGATGCAATGCAGTAAACACCACCACAGGTGAACATGCAGATATTGCCAAATGGCTGAGTGTAACAGTTGTGTGCATGGTCACATGCATTAACTTTTTAGCATGCCTGAGGTACTGGTGAGCCGCAACAGGGAAACCTCATACTTACTGGGTTTAGGCTGCTCTCCCATGTGCAGACCAGAAAGGCCTTTGTAGTTGTGAGGGAGAGGTATTGTCAGCAGATTCACATTAGGTATTGGTACAAGATGAATGCTATGTTTCTGCACAGGTACAGTACACACTATGATATTACACAATTTGCTGTTCTTCACCATAGATGTGCACTTGTATGCATTATTACACCCCACCCACTAATCCATTTTGCACTGACATATGCATCTAGAGACTCTGTAGAAGACAGTTTAAATGCTACTGCATTACACTGATGTGCACTTTGGCCTTACCTGGATGCTCCTCGCCTGTTGACTGGGTGCCATCCACCTCCATGACTGCTGGTTCCCGTGTTTGAGGTTGTGTGGGGGCTACCCCAAGGTTGGCAATGAGCTCCTCTGTCACCATAAGTGGGGCCTGTGTGGCTGGCCCCACACTGGAAGCAGTACAATCCCTTGCTGCAGTAGCAGCCCTATGCCGAGCAAGATGTATCAGGTCAGTTGCTCTATGCTTGACCTGATTGTATGTGCGTCCATGGTGGCCCAACACGTTCACTCTGTGGATGATCCCATCTGACAGGGCAGTCCGCTCCTGCAGATTTTGCTGGCTATGGCCAGAAAGGATGGCATAGTTTAAGATTACAACTTCTGTGATGGCTGCAGCCTCCGCATTGGTGTAAGGTGGTTGCTACTGCATGACACCTGGAAGACATACACAGGGAAATTTATCACAGGACCTCAGACATTGCCCAAAGTTCTTTACAGAGCCAGCACATGCATATATGCATATGGACCATCATTAGCCACCACTGACAAACACATCATACCCCTGTACCTGGCAGCACTGTATGAACATGCATTGTACTCCTGGTCCTGATGTGTCATGTTCCTCCCTATGAGGGCCAGTACATTGCATAAACCAATATTCATCATTCACGTTTGTGTAGAGGAATGACAGTGGCCATGTTCCTTGCAGATGGGATGTCAATGGTGTTCAGGCTTTGCTTGGTTTCATGTAGGATGCAGACAGGAATGTTATCAGGCGCCAAGGGGACTTGCTTTTGTTAACTTTGATTAGGCAGTTTGCACCTGATCCATGATGATGAGTGGAGGGGTGCATGTGCTGTACATATCCACCTATACTGATGGTGATCCAGGGGGTGATGTTTGCCCTAAACCTGTCTGCAGCAGGTTGGCTGTAGCTATGGTGTGTGTGTGTATGTGCTGTGATTGACCACCATTACAGGGTGGGTTCAGTTGGTGCCTCTGAGACTCCAGACATATGTGAAGATGGCCTTGTGATTGCCCTTAGTGGATTTGTCCAATTTGTACTCCTAGTTAGCCTTAGAGTAATCCACATGTGACCTAATATGCTCATTCAGATAAAGACTGACATGCCGCCCATTTGGTACCTGCTCCTACTTTGACCTGTACAACCAATATAGCATCACATTATGTGCTTTGTGCATTGCTGCTGTCCAGCAAAGGGGTTTTCTCTACTTTGGTGGAGACAGGTTTTACAAGTACGGTATTGCTGAGGCCATACAGCTTTGAGGGTGGTCATATATCTGTTTGTAGTAGGCATGGACACAGGGTCAGGACACAGTTGGTCACCTCTACAGTTTCAATGTTATACTCATTCTTATTATACTACCCATGTCTGTGTCAGGGCAATGACACAACCAGTAGCTGTGGGGGTGTAACTCTGGTTGGACGCACAGAAACTAAGGTTACACACTTGTACAATATGTACAGCTTATTCATCTGACATTTTGCATCCCATTTCAGTTGTTATGAGGCAGTCGGGTACACTGCTAACTTTACCCCCCCTCTCATCCCCTAAAGGGCCCGTCTCTATACCGGAAGAATGCAAAGTTCTTATAATCACAGCTGCACAGGTAAAAAACACACTCTCCAAAGCCAAGAACACAGCATCCATGGGACCTGACAACATCCCAGGCTGCATTCTACACGAACTACTGAACGAACTGGCACCCCACCTAAGTACCATGTTTAATCATAGCCTCACCTCAGGCTATGTGCCCACTGAATGGTACACAGCGACGGCTATCCCACTCCACAAAGTTGGAGCCACCATGGACCCCTGAAACTAACACCGCATTAGCCTGATAAGCCTGGTCTGCAAGGCTATGGTATGTATCATCATGGAACTTATAAACAATGACATTGGTAATCTCCAAACTCAGGACCCCACTCAGTTCGGGTTTGTAAAAGGCAGATCATGTCTCCTAAACCAGATAGACTTCTTTGAAGCAGTCAACAAAGCCATAGATGAGGGTAAGGTGGTTCACACAGCCTATCTAGAACTCGCCAAGGCTTTCAACACCGTCCCCCACTCTGGAATTATAGATAAACTCACTAAACTAGGTATAAATCCCTATGTCACAAGATGGGTTGCCAAATGGCTCACTGACAGAACCCACACTGTGAAAGTAGCAGACTCCAAATCCAACTTCAGACCAGTGACAAGTGGAGTACCACAGGGTTCAGTCCTGGGTCCTCTCCTGTTTGGTATACACTTCTCTGAAGTACAGGCTAACACAGAAGGTCTTTGGCTAAAGAAGTTTGCAGATGACTGCAAACTAGGAGCCATAATCAAAACTCCAAAAGATGTGGACATCCTAGAAAAGGGCCTCACTGAGACAGATGCCTGGTGTCAAAGCCATGGCCTCAATGCCAAAAAATGCATTGTCATCCCCACTGGTAAAAACTCTGTACCCATGAACTACCACATAGGCGGTAGTCTACTTAACACTGAAAGTGTGATAAGAGACCTTGGGACACAGTTGGATAGTAATCTCTCCTTTGATAATCGCATCACCACAGTAGTCAGGAAATCCTTCTACGTGGCACACTTCATCACAAAAGGTTTCTCATCCAGGAAAAAAGAGGTCATTGCTCCCCCTCTACTCGTCACTCATTAGACCCATTATAGAGCACAACGCCCCTTTTGGTATGTACCTCACAAAACATTTACAACAACTGGAAAGGCTGCAGAAATACCTCACAAAGAGGATTATCGGCCTCAAACAGATGCCCTACGCAGACCATCTCAAAAAACTCCAGCTTTACTCTGTCGCATATCGCCTACTCAGAGGTGATCTCTGCCTAACATACAAAGCTATGTCAAACCCAGAGCTGTTGGACATGCTCCAGGTAAAGAAATCCCAATCCCTCCGAGCTACAAGCTCTAAGGACCTAAACCTTGTCACCACAATAAACAGAACATGCTGGAGGGATAGATTCCTGTCCCAAAGACTTCCCATACTCTGGAACAAACTACCTATCTATATCAAACAAAACTCCTCATTAGCACTCTTCAAGAAAAATGTTGATGATTGGATAGGAGATAGGAAATTCACCCCGGGATCACTTCTGTGGCTCTGCTCGACAGTGGCACAGGAAAATAATTTTCTTGGGTGGCGAAAGCCAAGGTACTTTTTGGCTAGGCTTATATATGCCCCAGGGCCAAAAGCCTAGTACCTACCTATGAACCTCCCCATACATACATATGCACAGGTAATACCTGCTATGCATTTCTGTTCTCTATCAAATTGGCACACTGTAATGACAGTCTTGCTGCTCAGTCAGTCATGTCAACCTGTTAGGGCAAAACATCTGTAGGACAACACACATACATGGTGGGCTATGGGCCACAATTAGTGACACTTTCTTCATATTGCTGTAACACACATAGGTTCATAGGTGTGTACTAGACTAATGGCCCTGGAGCCTTTACAAGCCTAGCCCATAGGATTACCCTGGCATCATGCCACCCAACCTTAATTCCTAGTGCCTCTGTCAAGTAGAGCCACTGGAGTGATCCCCATAATTAATTTTCTATTTCCCATCCACTCCTCAAGATATCTCTTGAAGAGGGCCAGTGAGGTGCTCTGCTCGACATGTATGGGAAGTCTATTTCATAGCATGGGCAGTTTCTGGGTTATGAACCTGTCCCTCCAGCATGTTCTGTATATTGTGGCAATGAGGTTGAGGCCTCTGGAGCATGTGGTGTGGAGGGATTGGAATTTCTTTAGATGTAGCATTTCTAACACAGCTGTGTCAGACATAGCTTTGTAAGTCAAGCAGAGATTGCCTCTAAGTAGGCAATATGAGAGAGAGAATAGCTGGAGTTTTTTGAGTCTGTCCATATAGGACAAGTGTTTGAGACCTAGGATCCTCTTTGTGAGGTACTTTTGCAGCCTCTCCAGTTGTTGCAGGTGTCTAGTGAGGTACATGCCAAATGGGTCATTGTACTCGATGATCGTCTCCCTCTACTCTTCCCTCATTAGGCCAATGACCTCTTTCTTCCTGGATGCAAAACCCTTAGTAATGAGATGTGCCACATAGAAGGACTTTCTAACCACAGTGGCAACATGGTGGTCAAAAGAGAGGTTGCTGTCAACCTGTGTTCCCAGTTCTCTTATAATGCCTTCTGTGTTCAGTGGGCTACCATAAATATGGTAATTCAAGGGAATGGGGTTTTTTCCAATGGGGATGATGACACAATTTTTGGCATTGAGTTTAAGGACATGGTTCTGACACCAGTCATTGGTCTCATTGAGGCCTTTCTGTAGGATGTCAACATCACTAGGAGTGTTAATAATAGCTCCCAACTTGCAATTGTCTGCAAACTTTGCCAGCCAGAGTCCCTTCGTGTTGGCCTGGACTTCAGAGAAGTAGATACCAAACAGGAGAGGACCCAGGACTGAAGCCTGTGGGCCTCCACTCGTGACTGTTCGGCAGTCTGACTTTGAGTCAGCTACTTTCACACTGTGGGTTCTATCTGTGAGCCAGTTTACAACCCACCTAGTGACATAGGGGTTGATGCCTAGCTTTGAGAGTTTTTCTGTGCTTCCTGAGTGGGGAATGGTATCAAAGGCCTAGGCCAGATCAATGTAGGCTGTATGAACCACCTTAGCAATGAAAGTCAATAGGGTAGCCACTCTGAATTAACTCCTTCTCACACCAACAAACCAATTTTCTTCAATAAAATGAATCAGAGGGAGAAACACAGCAGCGATAATATAAAAAAACTTTAATACGGTTAGCACTTTAACATCACAGATGCTTCTTCAGACCATAAATAAAACAACATAAGCTAAATCCACTTTATATACATAGTTCATAGGTTCATAGGTTCATACTAGGTTATCTGCCCGAGGGCATTTACAAGCCTAGCCCATCGTTCTGTGGCCTACGCCACCCCTTTAGTATGGGGAACTATACCCATTATTTTGCTGTGCCTCTGTCGAGCAGTGACACTGAGGTAATCCCTGGGGTATATCTGCGATCTCCCATCCATTGGTCAAGATTTCTCTTGAACAAGGCCAGCGAGGTGCTCTGCCTCACGTGTACCGGGATTTTGTTCCACAGCATAGGGAGTCTTTGGGTGATGAATCTATCCCTCCAGCACGTCCTATTAATAGCAGTGTCGAGGTTTAAGTCTCCCGCCCTTGTGGCTCTGATGGATCTAGATTTTTTGAGGTGAAGCATATTCATCAAATCTGGGTTTGACATGGCCTTGTATGTTAGGCAAAGGTCACCTCTGAGCAAGCGGTAAGCGACTGAATAGAGCTGGAGTTCTTTCAGTCGGGCAGCATAAGATAGATTTTTGAGACCCTTTATCCTTTTGGTGAGGAACTTTTGTGGCCTCTCCAGCTGCTGCAAGTGTCGGGTCAGATACATTCGAATGGGGCATTGTACTCAATCATTGCTCTGATGAGTGATGAGTAAAGGGAGACTATGACCTCCCTTGATCTAGATGAGAATCCCTTCATGATAAGGTGGGCAATGTAGAAGGTCTTCCTAACTACTTTAGCTACATGGGTGTCGAATGACAGACTACTATCAACCTGGGTCCCCAGGTCCCTGATAACTTCTTCTGTGCTCAGTGGATTGCCACCTATTTGGTAGCTAGGGGTAACCTTGTTTTTCCCGAAGGGTATGACTATGCATTTTTTGGCATTTAACTTTAGGCCCGTGGCTCTGGCACCAGTTATCCGTTTCTGTGAGACCCTTCTGAAGGATATCTGTGTCAGATGTGTTTTCTACTATGGCGCCCAGTTTGCAGTCATCTGCAAACTTTGTCAGCCATAACCCTCCTGTGTTTGCTTGTACTTCGGAAAAGTAGATGCCAAACAAGAGTGGGCCCAGGACTGAGCCCTGTGGGACACCACTTGTGACAGGCTTTGAGTCTGACATGGCGCCAGCAACTCTGACCCTGTGGGTTCTGTCACTCAGCCAGTTTGCAACCCATCTTGTGATGTATGGGTTAACATTTAAGCTGATGCGTTTTCAATGATACCCGAGTGGGGTATTGTATCAAGGCCTTAGCCAGATCGAGGTAGGCTGTATGGACTGCCTTTCCTCATCAATGGCTTTGGTGACTGTTTCAAAAAGTCAACCAAGTTTAAAAGGCATGATCTGCCTTTGACAAAGCCAAACTGGGTTGGATCCAAAGTCTGCAAATTCCTATGTCTTTATTTATGAGGTCCATTATGATCCTCTCCATGGCTTTGCAGATAAGGCTTGTCAAGCTAATGGGCGGTAATTTCCAGGGTCGGTGGAGGCACCACCTTTGTGAAGTGGGACCACAGTTGCAGTGCGCCACTCCTGGGTACGTATCCAGAGGTAAGACTTTGATTAAACAGCTGTCCTAGCTGTGGGTTTAATTCCTCATTGAGTTCGTGGAGCACACAGCCGGGACACCATCAGGTCCCATGGATGCTGTGTTTTTGCTTTGGAGAGAGCAGTTCTCACTTGGGCGCTGGAGATGTTTGGGGGCTGCAATCGCTTGGTATAGATATCTCTCCTTTTGGGGAGGGGAGAAGTTTGCACTGAACCTGTCAGCCAGTATGTTGGCAATGTCTGTAGGATCAGTAATCTTCACATCATTTTGAACTAGTTCTGAGCATATCTGGGAGTTTCCTCCTAGGTTTCTAACATAGCTAAAGAAGGCCTTATGATTGTCTTTTGAGTCTTTAGCTATTTTTCTCTCGAAATTTGCTTTGGATGATACTTCCTAAACTCTACCATATTGCTGTTAATTAATTAGTTACATCTATTTAACACTCAAGTTAAAGAAACAGCATATTAATAGGTATCTAGTCTGAAATATTACAGCTTGCTAACTCACAGTTCTATACAGAAAATAACATTTCATCATTAAAATGAAATCAGTGAAAAAATATGTATGTACATAAAACAAATACAAAGTTTTTAGTAAAAATGAGCAATATAAACAGATTTTATAAATGTCTTGTTTTTAAATACGGTTTGAGTGATGTTCTATCATTAATCTCTGGTTCTTTTTCTGCCTGTAACTCAATAATCCATTTCAACTCTCTCAATTCCAGTTTATTTTTCAGGTCACCCAACCTTAAATCTTGAAAAATACATTCAATAACTTTAAATTGAAAATGATGCATTCCCCCTACAGAGATAACATGTTTATTTAGGGTGCTTCTATCTGGTTCATTATTCCTGATGGCAGCCAAATGCTCTCTAACCCTCTCTCTTAGTGAGCGAGTGATCATGCCAACATAGAAGGAAAGGCATACTAAACATACAGCCAGGTATACTAGGTTCCTTGTTTTACAATTTGCCTGGACTCTAAATTCATACTTCCTGTTTGTTACAGGATGTATAAAAATCCTGTTATCACTCAGGACATCACAAACACTGCATTGCCCACATTTATTAAGACCATAGATCACTTCCTTGGACTTTTTTGGTTGACAAAGTAACCTTTTGAGATTCTTTTTGTTTTTATAACAAAACTTTGGCCTCTGGCCTACTATCCTAGCTATCTCGGGGTCTGATTGCAGGATAGATCAGTTTTTATCAATCACATTTTGTACTTTTCTAAAAGTCCCAGCAGATTCTAAATGAATGGGTGGATTTTTAGCAGTATAATTTTCTTTAAACTGTTGGGGTGAGGTATCCTGAGTATTACTGATGTATGGTTTTGCTCTACCCTTCCTCATAGATTTAACTTGCTGACTCCCTGTATCTACCTCACTTCTCAGATATTTCCTCTGTAACAATTCATTTCTAAAAGTTCCCATATACTGGTCAAAATACTCCTCTTCATATCTAACTTAGATATACGCCTAGCCTGACCTTTTATAATATTCCTATAGACATAAGTAGGATGCATACTGTCTCTACTCAGGACATTATTTTTTCTCCATTCCTTTCTAAGTAATCGGGAAGATAACTTCCCATTAATGTCCTTGAATATAGTCGCATCCAAAAAAGATATTTCAGTAGAAGAGACAGAGTGAGTGAATCTCAAAAAATCAGTAGTGGTATCTAGAAACATAACAAAATTCTCCTAACTCACTTTCTGTACCCCCCCCCCCACACACACACACACACCAAAAGGAGGTCATCAACAAATCTTCTATAGAACAGAATTTTATTAGCAAATGTCACATGTGTCAAGACAAAATGTTCCTCCCAATAGGTAAGAACCATGTTGGCATAGCTATTGGCACATGGTGTGCACATAGCTATGCCAAACAACTGTAGATAGTACTTCTGTTCAAAAAGAAATATATTATTTTCCAAAATTATTTCTATTAGCATAGATAGAAAATCGATTCTTCTCATATCATAAGAGCTGTGCAGGCTTAAATAAGTCTTAACTGCCTCCAACCCATATGTATAGGGTATTACAGTAAAAAGTGAACTGATATCCATACATACCAGTAAACAGTTATCGGGTTGTTCAAATGAACTACAAAAAGTCCTACCGATGTCAAACAGAAGTTGTTTTGTATCTTTCAGTACATAAGATGAAGTACTAACTATTGGTCTTAAATTATTTTCAATATATTTAGATATTGAATGTGTGACCCATCCTTGACCAGACAATATAAAATGTCAGGCTATGTGTATATCTAGGTCAGATATGGAAGAGGAGCATGAATTGTTGCAGAGGAAATATCTGAGAAGTGAGGTAGATACAGGGATTTAGCAAGTTAAATATATGAGGAAGAGTAGAGCAAAACCATACATCAGTAATACTCAGGATACCTCACCCCTACAGTTTAAAGAAAATTATACTGCTAAAAATCTACCCATTCATTTAGAATACGCTGGGAATGTTAGAAAAGTACAAAATGTGATTGATAAAAACTGGTCTATCCTACAATCAGACCCTGAGATAGCTAGGAAAGTAGGCCAGAGGCCAACGTTTTGTTACAAAAATAAAAAGAATCTCAAAAGGTTACTTTGTCAACCAAAAAAGTCCAAGGAAGTGATCTATGGTCTTAATAAATGTGGGCAATGCAGTGTTTGTGATGTCCTGAGTGATAACAGGATTTTTATACATCCTGTAACAAACAGGAAGTATGAATTTAGAGTCCAGGCAAATTGTAAAACAAAGAACCTAGTATACCTGGTTATATGTTTAGTATGCCATTCCTTAAATGTTGGCATGACCACTCGCTCACTAAAAGAGAGGGTTAGAGAGCATTTGGCTGCCATCAGGAATAATGAACCAGATAGAAGCACCCTAAATAAACATGTTATCTGTTTAGGGGGAATGCATAATTTTCAATTTAAAGTTATTGAATGTATTTTTCAAGATTTAAGGTTGGGTGACATGAAAAATAAACTGTAATTGAGAGAGTTGAAATGGATTACTGAGTTACAGGCAGAAAAAGAACCAGGGCTTAATGATAGAATATCGATCAAGCCCTATTTAAAAACAAGACGTTTATAAAATCTGTTTATATTGTACATTTTTACTAAAAACATTGTACTTGTTTTATATACATACATATTTTTCATTGATTTCTCATTTTAGTGATGAAATGTTATTTTGTGTATAAAACTGTATGAGTTAGCAAGCTGTAGTATGTTTCAGACTAGATATCCATTAATATGCTGTTTCTTTAACTTGAGTGTTAAATAGATGTAACTAATTAATTAACAGCAATTTGGTAGAGCTTAGGAAGTATATAAAGTGGTTTTAGCTTATTTTGTTGTATTCATGGTCTGAAGAAGGATTTGTGATGTGAAAGAGCTAACCATATTAAAGTTTTTTTATATTATCTCTGCCGTGTTTCTCCCTCTGATTCATTTTATTGAAGAAAATTTGTATGAACCACCTTGCCTTCGTCCACAGCTCTGGTGACTGACTCAAAGAAGTCGACCAAGGTGAGAAGGCATGATCTACCCTTCACAAAACCAAACTGTGAAGGATCCAGTTTCAAGATTCCCTATATCCTTGTTTATTAGGTCCATGATGATGCATTCCATAGCTTTGCATATCAGACTCGTCAGGCTAATTGGGTGATAATTCCTGGGGTCTGTAGTCACTCCTTCTTTGTGGAGAGGGATGACAGTAACAGTGCACCATTCGGTAGGGACAAAGCCTGAGGTGAGGCTGTGATTGAACAGGGCACACAGGTGAGGTGCCAATTCACTCTGTAGTTCATGAAGAACACAGCCAGGGATACTGTCAGATCCCATAGAAGTTGTATTCTTGGCCTTGGACAGTGCTGTTTTAACCTGTGCAGCAGTAATACTGGATACCTGGCAATCTACTGGTATTGTGATTGGTCCTTTGGGGGGGGGGGGTAAAGTTAGCACTAAATCTGTTGGCCAGTATATTGGCAGTATCTGTTGGCTCAGTATAGGAAGTACCATTGTGCAGTAGCTCAGAGCAAATCTGGGTATTGCCATGGAGATTCTTTACATAACTATAGAAGGCCTTGTGGTTGTCTTTACTATCTGCTGCAATTTTTTTTCATAGCTAGCTTTAGAGGATTTGAAGAGGGATCTCATCCTTTTGTTGAGGCCAATAAGGGAGTTTTTCCATAGGTTCATAGGTTCATACTAGGCTATCTGCCCTAGGACATGTATAAGCCTAGCCAGAGTGTTTTTGGCTTTCGCCACCCATTTTAAATTAATTTTGCTATGCCCTTTTTCGAGGTTAGTATACTGTGCCTCTGTCTAACAGTGACACAGAAGTGATACCCGGGGTAAACCTATGATCTCCCATCCACTCATCAAGATTCCTCTTGAAGAGAGTCAATGAGGGACTCTGCCTAACCTGGACTGGGATTTTATTCCAGAGTGAAGGGAGCCTCTGGGTTATGAACCTGTCCCTCCAGCATGTCCTATTTATTTCAGTGCTGAGGTTCAAGTCTCTCGAGTGCGTAGCTCGATCGGATTTGGATTTTCTGAGGTGCAGCATGTCCATTAATTCCGGGTTGGACATGGCTTTATACATCAGGCACAGATCGCCTCTGAGCAGACGGTATGCCACTGAGTAGAGCTGGAGTTTCTTTAACCGGGCAGCATATGGCATCTGTTTGAGCCCTATGATCCTCTTGGTGAGGTACTTTTGAGGTCTTTCTAGTTGCTGCAGGGGTCTGGTAAGGTACATCCCAAAGGGGCATTGTACTCAATTATGGGCCTGATGAGGGATGAGTAAAAAGGCACGATGACCTCCCCTGATCTAGATGTGAATCCCTTCATGATTAGGTGGGCTATATAAAATGTTTTTCTAACCACTTTGGCCACGTGGTTGTCAAATTAGAGATTGCTATCAACTTGGGTCCCCAGGTCCCTAATTACTTCTTCTGTACTTAATGGATTACCACCTATGTGGTAATTTGTGGGCACTTGGTTTTTGCCAAAGGGATGCCTATACACTTTTTGGCGTTTAGCTTGAGGCCATGGCTCTGGCACCAGTTGTCTGTTTCTATGAGGCCCTTTTGGAGGATGCTTGTGTCGGCAGGAGAGTTGATTATGGTGCCCAGTTTGCAATCATCTGCGAACTTAGTCAGCCACAGTCCTTCCGTGCTGGCCTGTACCTCTGAGAAATATATACCGAACGAGAGGTCCCAGGACTGAGCCTTGGGAGACGCCACTTGTAACTGGTTTGGAGTCTGACATGGCTCCAGCAATTCTAACCATGTGGGTTCTTGGGACTTTGCTTTATTCTACATCAGTTTCCTCCTTCTGTTGTAGAGTTTGTTTATGGCAGGGGACCTCCAGATTGGCTTCCTTTTTTTGAGGAGAGAGTCTCGGTTCTGTTGGGTATGCTGAGATCCATGCATTTATGTACATGTTCGTACAGTGTTTTGGTATATGATTCGGTGGTCATGCAACTATTCTCCATTTGCATGGGTGCAGTGAAGTTAGCCACCTCTGTTTTTAAGAGCCCAAAGTTAGCTTTGGAGAAGTTTTTCATGGTGGTTACCTTTGTGGGGGTGGGAGGGATGTGGATTTGCAAGGGGGATTAGTTTGGGGTCGAATCTAACCAGGGAGGAGTTGACTATTGTTGTAGAGCTACAGTTGCCCATGTTAGTAATGACCAGGTAAAGGATGTTGCTACCTCTAGTGGGGGTAAGAACGAGCTGGTCCAGAGCACTAGAATTAATGAATTCTAGAAAGCACTGGGTAAGTGTATTGGTACAGGAGTAGTTTTCCCAGTTAATGGAGAGGTAGTTGAAGTCTCCCAGTATGAGTGTTAGGTTGGACCCTAATATTCTCCAGGGTGCTTAGGAATGTGGAGTGTGAGTCTTGGGATATGGTTGGAGACCTATATTAGGCTACATCCTGAATCATTGTCTTAAATGTTAGCTCTGCCTGAAGTATTTCAGCTCTGTTATGTTGGGCTACCAGTCTGGAGGTGTGTGCATCCTTTATGACTATAGAAACACCACCACCTTTGGAGCTTCGGTCCAAGTTCTGGGGTCGAAAGGTGTGGAATAAGTTATAACCTGGTAATGCAGGGGTGCTTTCTGCTGCCTTGGACCAGGTCTCTGTTATAGCACAAATGCCGAAATTCTCCATTTTAAGGAGTGTTCCAAGTGAGTGCATTTTGAGATTTAGACTTCTAGCATTGAGCAGCATGGCTCTCAGATTGCATTTGTTTGTAGCTGTTATGGTGGTAATTTGGTTTTTGGAACACCACAATAGGGATGGCAAGAGCCTTGGCCAGTATCCAGAAGCCCAAGGGTGGCAGATGCAGGCCATCTCTAGCAAAGCATCGAGGTCTGACAATCATGTCATCCCAGGCCAACAGATACTGGATCCTCTTAGAATGACACCAGAAACTTAGTCAGTTGTTGAAATAAATAATTTTCTGCTTGTACTGTGGTATCATTCTGGGTGATGGTAGGATGCTGGTCAGGACTATGGTCATACCCGCCTGGGCTACATACTCCAAGAGCTCCTCCATGTCTCTTTTCATGTAGTCCAGGGAGGTATGTCTCAGGTCATTCAAACCACATGTACAATGACAGAGTCATATTTATACCTGTTGTTGAGGAACCTGAGTGTGTGCGTTATGTGGCAGATTCTGGTGCCTGACAGTTGACTGTTACTTTCTCCTTATTCAACCTAGTGAGTGGGTCATCAGTGTGCCTCACTATCAAGTCACCTATGACTAGTGTGTTGGGCATGCTGCTTTGCCTTAGGGGCTTTGGCTGAGTGGCACACTGTTTAGGAGAGTTATGTGTCTTGTGATTAGTGTTGTGTTGTGGTGGTCAAGTGCATTTCTGCCTTGGATGTGTCTGCTGTTTGGGTAGATATTTATTGAGAGCTTCTCCGAAGGTGGGTGTGTGGTTTGTGTTTTTATGTGAAGGCAGTGCTGGTGTGTGCTCTGGAGGGCAATGTGTTCCATGTGGTGTGGAGCAAGTGCTGACCTTCTCCTCTTGACCAGCTATGCCGGTCTTGGCTGTAAAGTGGGTGGCTTCCAGTTTGGGTATATAAGTGCATCTTTCACAAGTCTAAGTGTTGGGAGGTAAGAGGAGAGGGATTATGTCATTTGATAGTGAAATAGCCTTTGCATTCACAATCATATCCTGGGGGATGTCTGATGCTCATATGGCAGTTAGAGAGGTGAAAGGCTAGGTGTGTGGTAGTGAGGGTAGGAACTGTTAATGTTGTGAGTATGACTGGTATAGGGACAGAGCTAGATGATATGCTGGACAGAGGAAAGGTGGATATATTGTGTGTGCTATAGACCAGCTGTGTGTATCAGAGTCTGGTACAAATAGTTCTATCATGGTGTGTATGGGAGTGGAAATGGTGTTGGAGTTAATCTGAAGGAACATTATGCCAAAAGTGTTTGTGGAGGTGATAAGAGTGTCAGGTAGAGTGATGTTCAGGAGGCTGGGAATTGATGGTGTAATGTTGACAGTTGTTAGTGCATATGCTCCGCTAATTGCGTGTGTGATGGATGAGACAGATGTATTTTGGTGTGGTTGGAAGAAGTGGTAATTTATGTACCCAAGGGTGAGTTAGTGGTTATTGGAGCAGATTTCAATGTGCATGTTGATGAAGGGGATAGAGGGGATGCAGAAGTGCTGTGTAAGTATGGTGTTAAGAAAGAAATGTAGAAGGTGAAATGGTGGTGAGGGTTTGCAACAGAGGTTGGACATGGGTGTGGTGAATACATAGTTTTACAAGACCAAGAGGTATAGGGTGACATACAGGAGTGGAGGAAGATGCACTCAGGTGGATTATCTCCTATGCAGGTGAGCCTGTTTGAAGGGGATTAGTAACTGTAAAGTAGTGACAGGGGAAAGTGTAGTTAGGCAGCATGGAAGGTTCGTCTGTTGGATGACAATGGTGATCAAGAAGAGGGAGAGAAGTGTGAGGGCAGCACCACAGATCAAATGTTGGATACTGAGAAAGGTGATTGTGAGGTAGAGTTCAGGGAAGAGTTAAGACAGGCACTGGGTGGCAATGAAGAGTTGGTGTGACATCTGCACAGAGGAAGGAGGACAAGGAGACTTGGTGTTGGCATGAGAAAGTACAGGGGAGTATACAGAGAAAGAGATTGGCCAAGGGAGAAGTGGGATTGCCAGACAGATGAAGAAAGTAGACAGGTGTATAGGGAGATGGGGTGCATGGCAAAGAGAGTGGATGCAAAGACTGAGGATGGGGCTTCTGAAGGGTTGTATGTAAAGTTGGACAAGGATGGAGAACAGGACCTGTACCAATTGGCTTGACAGAGGCATGTAGCTAGGTGGATGTGCAGCAGATAAGGCTGAGAAAGGATAATGGTGGAACTGCACTCACTAGCAAGGAGAGTGTGTGTCGAGCAGGTGGAAATAGTACTTTGATGGGCTGCTGAATGAAGAGAATGAGAGTGAGTGAGAAGGTTGGATGATGTGGGTATGGTGAATCAGGATGAGCAAGATTATCAAGGGGGAAGTAAGGATAGCTATGAAGAGGTTTAAGAATGGAAAAGCTATTGGTCCAGATGACATACCTGTGGAAGCATGGATGTGTTTAGGACAAATGGCAGTGGTCTTTTTAATTGGATTGTTTACTGTAATCTAGGAAAGTGAGAGGATGAGTGAGGAGTGGATAAATGTGTTTGAGTACTGATTATGAGAATAACAGTGGTGTGCAGAGCTGTAGTAACTACAGAGGGATAATACTGATCAGTCACAACATGAGGTAATGGTAAAGGGTGGTGGAAGCTAGGCTAGGCTAAGAAGGGAGGTGAAGATTACTGATAAACAGTGTGGTCTCATGCCAGGAAAGAGCGAGTGTTGATGGGCACATGCAGAGAAGATTGGACAAAGCTGCATTGTATCTTTGTGGACTTAGAGACAGCATATGACAGGATGCCTAGAGAGGAGTTGTGGTATTGTATGAGGTGGTCAGGAATGGCAGGGGGAGCCAAAAGAATGCTACAGGTTATGTATAAGGCTAGTGTGACAGCAGTGAGTTCTGCATTGGGAGTGACAGGTGTGTTTAAGGTGGAGATGGGAGTACATCAGGGATCAGCTATGAGCTCTTTCTTATTTGCAGTGGCAATGGACAGGTTAAAAGACATGATCAGACAGGAGTCCTCCTAGACTGTGCTGTTAGCAGATGACATTGTGGTCTGTTGTGAGAGTAGGGAACAGTTTGAGGAGACCCTGGAGAGGTGGAGCTATGGTCTAGAGAGAGGAGGAATGATGGTCAGCAGGACTAAGATGGATTATATGTGTGCGAATGGGAAGGAGGATGGAGGAATGGTGAGGATGCAGGGAGTACAGTTTTTAAAGGTGGATAGGTGTAAATACTTGGGAACAACAGTTTAGAATAATGGCAAGTGTGGGGGAGAGGTGAAGACATGAGTACGAGCAGGATGTGGGTTGTGGGAAAATTGTCATGTGTGATTTGTGACAGATAAGTACCATTAAGAGTGATAAGGAAGGTCTACAAGAGGGTAGTGATACCAGCTATGTTATATGGGTTGGAGACATTGGCATTGAAAAAAGAGGTACAAGTCAGAGCTGAACGTAGCAGAGGTACTGATGGTATGATTTGCACTGGGTGTGGCCTGGCAGTGTCACAGTCAGTATTGTGCAACACACACTCCAGTAGTGGTCATATGTGAGCCATTCTTTCCTGGAGTGACTCAGGGCTCTGGGCTGTGTTCTATGTTACTGCAGACAGACACAGTTTCTATGGCCATAGGATCTGCTCAGCAATATATCAGTACAACATGTGTTTTTGAGACGTAATATTGTTTCAACGTCCTATTTTCCACATTTACATGCCCCCTACTACATTCCATTACAGGCTTAATTGTTTGACATAGCTGTGTTTCATTGTTTTCTATTCAGTTGGTATACTCCATCAGTCTCAGTGTGTGTGTCTGTGTGTGTGTGTGTGTCTGTGTGTGTGTGTGTGTCTGTGTGTGTGTGTGTGTGTGTGTGTGTGTGTGTGTGTGTGTGTGTGTGTGTGTCTGTGTGTGTCTGTGTGTGTGTGTGTGTCTGTGTGTGTGTGTGTGTGTGTCTGTGTGTGTCTGTGTGTGTCTGTGTGTGTCTGTGTGTCTGCGTGTGTCTGCGTGTGTCTGCGTGTGTGTCTGTGTTTGTGTGTGCGTGTGTGTGTGTGTCTCTCTCTCTGAGACAGATGTAGGATATACATCTCTTTTGTATAGGTGCACCAATTGGAGTCCCCCACTTGCTAATTGCACGTGGAACAGTTGTGGTATCATTCCCATACCCAATAGTATAGAACCACACTCCTATAACTGAGTACTTCATGTGGGTGTTGCCCCATTTCCTTTCTTGGGAGGAGTACTTCATGGAGGTGTGTGATGAACAGCATCACAGAGTGTGGTTAGGAATACCTCTTAAAGCAAACACTGTGGAGACAGCCCAACAAACTGGTGGAGAATGTTCCCGACATAGGGACAGACTGTAAGTATTGCTGTTATACAGTTGAAGTAATGCTAGTTTGACAGGATTTGTGTGGATATGGCTGCTCTGCATGAATTTAAGTCTGATAGTGTTATGTGGCTGACATAACTCTCAACTGTAGGGCTATCCACAGACTGGCCAGAGTTTGGACTCTTATATTTGGTATGTTACTCTCACATTTTCTGGCCCTGGAAATTCAGTAGCATACTCTGAGGATTGCAGTCAGTAAATGGTAACATCCATGTGTGTTTCTGACTTCATATCCCTCAGAACAGATATGTTGCAACAACCCTATTACACCAGCAACTTTCTCAGTTTGACAGCAATATGTCAATAATGCCTCTGTGTTTGGGCCTCTGCCCCCAAGTATGTCAGGCTTTGTCCAGATGTCATTTTGAAAGAGGTGTATAGGCATAGTATATAATTATATAGTGACTTCATTCCAGATATCATCCCAGTGATGTACCAGACTGCCAGACTTGTTACATGTAGAAGGCCTTATATATGAGGTTGAAGCCTGGACGTTCTGTGTGACTCTATACAGTTGAGAGGACTGTGTATTTCTGGCAATTGTTGACAGACTGTCAGGATTGTGTAGCAATGTATTGTGAATGTGTTATTTGGCCTGTGTAGGGAGGGTGGTAGATGTAAGTGTTGAGGGTCCTTTTCTATCTGTCTTTGCATTCTGTTCCAGCTTCTGGTGTTCTATCAGCTGTATATGTTTGTAGGGGCAGACTGTGACATGTCTCATACCACAATCAGGCATCAGACTACACTGTGAATTGGACCAGTATATATAGGGGATACGTGTGAGTGGCAAACATGCTGATGATTTTGTTCACAAAGTCCATATACTCTACTGTTCCTGTGGCTTACCAGTATGTCAATTTGAATGTGGTGAGATTGGTTCTGGGTTTGCACTTTCACAGTGGTGTCTGTTGGTCAGTGCTGTTACATCCCTGTAGTGCCTGATATATTTGCAATTACATGTGTATTCCCCCTTAGCAAAACTGGGTTTGTGTTGCGTCAGTCTGCCTGTAGTTTAGACAGTACTTTGTGACATGCTTAGCAGCTCAGTGTAGTTTCCCTACTGTGATGTTATGTCCTGATATTTATCAGATGTACTGTTGCCTGGCCCCCATACATGTTGTGTATGTCTGACATATCAGTGGGATGATGTAAAGATTTATGTCAGTGAGTAGTGGGGAGTAATTTGGTTTTGTGCTTGGGCTATTCCAGTCAATATATGGTACAACAGACAGGAGGGTGTTACTGCATCAACTGTGTCACTTTATCTACTCCAGTATTTGGGATATGTTCCCAGTTTCATGGCTTTACACCCCTCCCCGGTCAGGCTTGGTCCAGATGTGTTGCACTAAGGGGTTCTGAGCATACCTCTTGACTGGCCAGATTGTTTCAGACTGTCCAGAATTATTGCTCCTATGTATGTTCTGTTCCACAGTATCATTATTTTCATTTCTGTGGTAAATCACTGTGATGATGTGAGGATTTCTGTCTGTAAATGATGACATACATTTCAGTTTTAGAGCTCACATCCTTCTGAACATGTATACTGACATCAACCCTGTTACTGTAGAAACATTCTACATTTATAACTGTATAACATACATTATGGCCCTGTTCTTGGACCATTGTCCCCCCATCTTGACAGCCTTTGTCCAGAATTATTGCACTAAGTGGTGTAGAGGCATGGTGCTGGGTATGACTCAACTACATATTATGGGCATAAATATATATAAATATATATTCATTTTTTGATATCTGTACATATGTTTATATAATAATATACATGTATATATTCTATACGTATTTGTTTTATATGTATGGCTCCATATATCTGATGTATATACTTTTTAATATTTATCTATCACCATACACATCTATATGTGTATATATATATATATATATATATATATATATATATATATATATATATATATATATATATATACACTAAACATGACTGATTCCACAGTGTTTGTTCCCTATTATTCTATACCTGTACTGAATTATATGTTTGAAAAAACAGCATTTATTATTACAGCTTAAATGGTGTAGTAGTAAATTGCTTTGGCTTTGGTGTACAGGGTCCTGGGGTCAAGACTTGGCAGCACTGAGTATTTTGGTGCTGGGCAGAAGAGTGGCTGATGGAGATAGGGTGATTAAGGCAGTTTTAAGCAGTTGTAAGCAGGTTTGCATGATGGTAAGTCATGCCAATACACAGTTAAACAGGAAACTGCTTAATCTGTGTAGGCATCGTTTAGCATCATGCAAATGCACTTACTGCTGCTTATTGCACCTTACCCCACTTACTCCTGTGCTAATTTCAATAAAAGAAAAGAAAAAATGGGTGATAGGAAAGTGGTAAAAATGGGGCACTTAGAGGGAAAAACAATATGAAAGATGGCTAGGGATGTGCAGAATGGGTGTAGAGAAGGTCCATAGCTGTCCATTTCTGATACAGCAACAGTTGTGCATTTGTGCAGAATTTGGAGGTGAATTTGGACACTCAAACCCATGAAAGAGGGGTGAGGACTGCAGTAATGTGTTGTTAAGCCAATTAGACCAGATTACATGTGTGCGAAATGGACAGTTATGTATAGGGCAACATTTCTTTGTGGGAACAGATTGCCCTTTTATTTTTTTATCTTTTATAAGGTGAGAGTGGAATGTTGGGGAAGGATAGTAGGCATATTTGGGGAGGTAGGTTGGGTATGAAGACAGAGAATACAGCAGTCAGGGTCAGTATATGACATGTGGGGGATAAACACCTTGGATGGGGAGGGTGGTTGGGAACTGGATACCCATGAGCCCCCAAATGGATGTAGTGGGACTGAGGTCCCCACCCATGGGCAGTCACCACTGCACCTTCACAGCCCCAAAGGTGGCTGTGCTGGGGCCTAAGCAGGAGGGGCAGGCTGACCCTCAAGATGCACCACAAGGCCCTCAAGCTGGCTTAGCTGATCTCTGAACTCCTTTCAAAGCTCGCTATGCCCTAATCCCTGGACCTGACTTCGGGTGATGGTATCCTGTCCATGCCTGCTCCCTGTGGGGGACGGGCCCCATCCCCTGAGGTGGTTCCACCTGAAGGTGGTGCAGGACCAGCAGATGAGGAGGTCCCAGGTTGGTCCCAGACGTGCTGGGCAGTACCATGGCCAGTTGAGTCATGACAGGCTGATCCACTGGGATTGGCCTTCCCAGACGTGCTATGGTGTTGCGTTTTTATAACATTTGTTGATTAGTCATGAAAAACACATTCCATAATTAGTTATAACAGCATGCATGGGTTTTCCCATTAACCCAAAAAACAGATCTGGAGCAGTTGCATAGCAAACAGAGCACATGCATATATGGAATTACAGTGGGCATTATAATGGCATGCAGGTTACATTGATAGCAACAGGCCACTGATAATAGTATTTGAACAGGGAACATTAATAGTCAAATGGTAAAATATTTGTAGAACAATAGGACAAATGTCCCAACAGTAGGTTTGGTGAAAAACGTACCCATTGATTTATGTGTTTAGATTACTGATGCAGATAGGGTGGGGGAGACAGAAATATGTCAATTAACAACTGTATAGGCTTCAACCGCTCACAACTTTAATGATCATTGCTCTACTAATTACTCTCCAGGTATTACCTCACTATACATCGACCTATGGCCTTGGGTTGGGCAGTGGTATGTTTGTACACAGTGTATAATTTTACAGCCTTCTTGCAGCTAATTTATACCTTTTCTTACCTGGCAGACCTGCGGAGTAAATTTCTGTTGACACTACCTGACTGTTTCTACCCATATTCACATAGTCAGGGTTACATATGTGCACTAATACTGTGTGTGTGTGTGTGTGTGTGTGTGTGTGTGTGTGTGTGTGTGTGTGTGTGTGTGTGTGTGTGTGTGTGTGTGTGTGTGTGTGTGTGTGTGTTCGTGCTACTGCCATAATCTGCCTTGATTTCTATTGGTCACCCTGGGTGTTGGTGGTAGTGACTACTAGCTGTGACAGTGTGACACTTGAGCAACATTTCTTGGAGGAGACATCTTGGTTTATGTACTTATCTTGCTGTCACTTGCAGCCTTGGGGTTGGACAGTGGGTGTTGTACACAGTGTATACATACAGCCTTCTTACAGCTAAGATATACCTTTTCTTACCTGGCAGACCTGTGGAGGAAATTTCTGTTAACATTACCTGACTGTTTCTACGCATATTCACATATTCCTGGGTGACATTATGCATACAGCATACTACCACTCCCGGGCTTTGAACCGTGCCTGTTTATGCAAAAAATACAACAAGGTTGTGTTTCATCAGAATGAGCTATTGAGAAACTGCTGTCTTTTGTTTGACTGTTTTCTGCCTAATACTCTCTTGGTTGTGCAATCTGACATTGTAATTCTGACATTTATGAATGGCAGATAGTTCTTTTACTGTGTATTCATACTTTGACATAGCACAGTCTGGAAACCACTGGTTAACACAACATTACTATTCAGGTATCAGATCTTGGTGCATGGAACATTTCATATAGTTAATCTCCTGTTTTACAACTCCATAGTCTTTGTCAGATGAGCCTTGCTTATTTAATGCTTTCAGAGCTATAGTTGCTGTGCAAAAACTGTATATATTTTGATTCGTACCATCACATACCAAAGTAAACACAACCAGTCTGGGGTTTTGACTTTTATTGCCAGGAGCTGACACTTTTATTGATATATATACCCTGTACATCACTATTACTCTGCTAATCTCTCATTTATTGAGTAGAAACCATACCCATTTTAAATACTGACAGGTGACATTCTACTCCTTTCAATTTTTTTCCCTGAATACTACAAGCTAGATTTGTATTCACCAGCCTTGCGATGCAGCCTTAGCAGCCTGCTGGTGTGGGCATCCTAGTTTGTGGCCCTCTCATCTGCAGCTGTACGGGAGATAGAGAAACATTTATGCATACCTATCCATCACATACACAGGCTGGACTTTGGAAAACACTTATTAATTCTTATACTTACACACATCTAGGACATTCCCTGCCCATGCATCTTGGACCCAGTGGTACAAGAGCTCCCTCTCCCTATGCTTCAAGTCAGGAAAATGGTGCTGGACTTGCTCACCAGTCCGAGGGATGCCGGTGGCACTGGTGAGATCACACGCAAGATGGTCCCAGTCCTCCGCTTTGTATTGGGAGCCCTGGTACTGGTCCTGCAGCAGTCTCCCTTCATGGCCTTTTACTAGGAGTTCAACCATGACCCTGGACTCCTGAATGCCCCAGTGCTGCACCTGAAAGTGCACACCCTCACCAATGTCAGCCATAGTGTCTGCAGTAATGAGCGACAACTGGTTATGGGCTGTATTCCCACCTGTGAGGTTTAAATAGGGCTGATTTCCCACCCTTTGCTGTGATTGGACAGTTTTGAATATGCTGAGCTAAGCTAAGTGACGGGCAAACCCGCTTAGCAAAGATAAGCATTGCTTAAAGGGTAGATGCTAAGCACTGCTTACCAGTGCGCAGATCCGCTTAGCTATGCCAATTATTACTAAGCATACAAATTTAAGCAATGCTTACTCTGGCTAAGCATAGCTCAGCACAATGTAGGGTTGTTCAGCTTTCATTTTATGGACTATCAAGATTGTGGGGTTGATTCCTTCTTAATGACATCTTATGATATATATGTTTCCCTTCCATAACATCCCCCTATGTGCTTTCATTACATTATATTATTTTGTGGCTATACTGTATGGGACTCTTATTTATATGCAGGTTTCACATCTGTACTACACTGACACCTCACATTTGGACCTGCTACACTACCCTGGATAACAAATATATATTATTCACTACCTATTTATAAAAAAAGATAATTTTAGTGCTGTTTTCACATATAAAAATAAATGGACTGCATTTGGCCTCGAACCGTAAATGACTACCTGCTAAGCAAAAGCGCTCACCACTATGCTATTTCACTTTGACTAATTTGGTTGTATATTTCTATTTAGCTTCTTCGGATATTTATGCTATGCTATACACAGCTGCGCGATGCGCACACCTGCTCAGCTATGATTAAACTTTAGTGGGGATGGAAAAAAAATATTTGTTTTATTTTTATTAACTAAATGTGCACATAGCTAACAGTCATACCTCTTGACCTCCGACAGTATACAATGTGGACGAAGCCTAACATGATGGGAGGGCAAAGAGGACAGATTTTAAATATTGCTCTTACAAACTTGGGAAGTTGATGACTAATAGGTTTTGCATTAGCATGACTTACTAGGAGAATGTGGGGTCATAAACTCATATGTTTGTCATTATTTAATGACTTCAAGCCTCAGTTCTTTGCCAGGACACAAATCTGGCCATTCTGCAGATTATCTGTTCAGTTGGGGGGTATGCTGACAGGGTCCGTGAACACTGTTTTTCTTCTCAAAGTGCCATACGGCAGTGTCTGAGTGCAGGGGGCATGTTTACTGTGCAAGCAATGCTCGGACACACCCCCTGCACTCATTCATGGATCGTGCCTGTGCAGGTTATACTGCAACTTGCATTCATGAATATGCAAGGCGCGCTGCTGTGCTGCACTGGCATGATCTGCACCATGCAGGAATAGCACTATTACTGCATGGAGTTTAATTAATCCCAGGGTTTGTTTACAGCCAACACAATCTCAAAGCAGTAAACTGCAGAAAAGTAAACCACAGATAAAATGTTACCAATAGCTGAAAAAAACATGAAGTATAGCAGAGTTATTGTTCTGGGGCTTTTCCTAAGATGGTTGCTAAGCTTTGCATTAATTTATGAGCAGCTGTTGTAGAAATGCTCAGTTGCACATAATATAACTGATTTTACAGCTGACACCATTGCACATGGAGCTGAAGTACTGAAATAGTCACATTTATTGCAAAACATTTACTTTAAAATATATGTATAATTGTTTCTTTTCAGGATTTGTGAGTGGCTTGCTGCCAAATGAATCAGAACTGAAACAGAGTTATAAAAGTCAAAATACATTCAGCATTTCAAATGCCTTAACTTCACAAAAAAGCTATTGGTTTTTGAAGAGATACTGGTATCCTGAAACAAATATTTCTTTAACAAATTTTCACAGCTGTTGATATATTAAGAAGTGCAGGAACAAGTTTGCCAGGCATAATACATAATGTTAAATGTTTTCTTTTGCATCTGCTCAAAAAGTGTTGAATTTATTTTTTTCATTCTGT
This sequence comes from Protopterus annectens, assembly GCF_019279795.1. Lineage (NCBI taxonomy): Eukaryota > Metazoa > Chordata > Ceratodontiformes > Protopteridae > Protopterus > Protopterus annectens. The sequence continues at coordinate 495,046,504 of NC_056737.1, read as the reverse complement.
AAAGCAGTATTTGCATTTGCTGAACATTGTTAAATTTCTTTACCTTTATTTTCATTATGTAATGCAATATATATTTTACTGGGCAAATGATTGGAATCAAGTAATTTTAATGAAATGCACTCATCCCTACAGGACTGGTACTTCTGACAATGCTCAGTTTTAGAGGAAATCAGTTCAAATAATATTAATCTACATCCTTATGTTTCGTATTACTTGTCTTTTAATACTGAATGCACAGATTAATAAAAACTGTTTCTATTAGATTGCACTGAAATGAGGTTGGGTAGGGGCAAACAATTATTAAGGCCTTAAACTGGGTTCCCTTAAGTCATACAGTGGGATAGCTGATGTCTTACAATGACATTTCCCCTTGGGTGACGTGGATACAGTCCTCACTCTCCAAACAAGAAATTTGGTTACGTATGGTTATTCTGAGATTTATGGGTAGTCAGTGATGATCAGATTCAGAAACTGTGGTCTGAAAAAAAATCTCTGTCATATTTTGACTTTTTATAAAAGATCCTGACACAGAAAATAAACATATATTTCCTTGAGGAAAATGGTACCGGCTAGTCTTAACTTTTCAAAGATTAAATACAAAGGCATTATAACATTGATTAGTGGATATGTTTAACATTTTTTAATGGCTGAAGCACTATCGGCAGTCAACAAACTTAATGAAAATAAGCTACAACAGCCAGCCAGCAGGAATAAGAATCATTTTCATAAGGTTTCTTTTACAACTTCTTGAAGTTATACAAACATTTTGAATTCTAGCAAAACGTACTGTGGTCTAAACCTTTTAATATTCCATAAACCTTCACCAGACAGGTGACCCAGAAAATTCTCTGCATTGTTTTATAAATTTTTCTAGAGATTACTTTCTACAAAAGCAATGACTAAGGGACCATTTTGAATAACATGACTGTTTTTTTTTCAGTTTTCAGCAGAAATACCGTTCATGGAAAGATAATTTCATGTTAATTCTATAGCAGCAGCATCTGTTTTTCACATATTGCCATATCAGATGATTTTTTTCTGTTTAATCATTTACATTTTGATTGTTTGGGTTGTATAGATCTGAATTTATTCTCCTTAAATGTACACATTTTAATAAAAGATCCATATTTTAGCAAGATTATCTAATAGCATGCTTAATATTTTTTTTCTGACACTATTGCAGGCAATTTAGCATTATGCTTTAGAAACTGAGTCAAAAATGACATTGCTCCATAGATTAGAACAATGAAGCCCCAACTACTTCCCAGATAACCCTTGTTCAATTACCATTACAGGTGCCTGATGGACTGCGCAGGGGAGGATAAACTTGAGGAACCAATTTCACCTCACTCATCCTCAGTGTGAGGTATGCTGCCAGGCCCATGGCATTGGTGACATCTAGTAACCACTGAATGTATAATATGCCTTTAGTGGCCAAGTTTACTTCTGCTGCATTTGTCAGGAACCTTCCTGCTCAGCCAAGTAACAGGTGTTTTTTTGTGGAAACATTCATATCTCCTCTCCTGAACAGGCATCTATGCTGAGTCTGCAGACAGCCTGTTGGATGGTAGAGTAGGCATTTTGTGGAACCAGCAAGCTAACCTGGTCTCTATTGCCAAACTCCTAGGGAAACTGTTTGGAAAATATGACTTCCCTGGCAAGATCATATGGGCTCTAGGACTTTCACCTAGCCAAGGGATGCCTGGGTCCAGCCCCTTGGAACAAATGAGCTGACTGGGTGCAGGTAGGGTAGGTAGAGCCAATGGGCAGGATCCTTTGTGTGTGTGTGTGTGTGTGTGTGCGTGTGTGTGTGTGTGTGTGTGTGTGTGTGTGTGTGTGTGTGTGTGTGTGTGTGTGTGTGTGTGTGTGTTTTGGGGGATCACTTCTTGTCATTTTGTATTGTATGGATGGCAGGTTTGTAACCTAGAGAGATAAAGCCCTTACTGTACCCTAGATGACCCAGGTTTGAGAAGCAGCTTGAGTGCTGGAATTACAGAAAAGGGATGATTGCCTGTCCTGTGGGAAAGGTGTGATGGTAGCCAGAGAGCTCTCTTCTACTCCACTGTTGGGGCAGAAGGGCTGTGGCATGCAAAGCAGGGTGACAGTTCTGGGAGAGATGTACCCTGTAGCTACTGAAACTAGTTTGTAGCTCCTGTACATGCATGCATGCATGCACAAGATCATGTATGCACAGGAGAGAAGGGCATAGATAGCCCCTGTGGTGTTGAAGGTGTGTATGCTATTACCATGGGAAGGATTAGGGCTTATAAACTACAAGTGATTTTATATGTAAGATGCTGGCAAGGTTAGAAAATATGCATGTGGCTGCCTGGATGACAGTCCCATCAAATTACTGTCAATTGGCATGGAGGAATAAGTGGACTCGTGTACTGTGACAGAAAGGACTTGATGGATGTCATGGACAGGTGCAAAAAAGGATATGGAAAAAAGGAAACATAATCATACTGCATATGCATGATGATAACAGCTACATTTCTTCTAGTTAAATAACTTGTTTGGCAGTTGGCACAGAGAGATAAGGCTGTAAGCTGCGGTAGAGGGTTTGATGCCCTCAGCTCTCATTTAACAGCTGTGAGACTTCTAGCAAGTCACTTATCCAGACAGTGCTTGGGGGCAAATGGGAAATGAGGGCTAGGCTCCTTAATGATCCCCTGTACGGCAAGCCTAGTAACTACCTATGCACTGGTGATCTGTAGATGATGAGAGCCTCCCTGTTAAAAAAAATGTTATTTTAAATCTAGTGTTACAGAGTAATAACATTTGCTGAAAACTGAGACTAATAGTAATTCATTACAATGTTTACAAAGTGACAGCAGCAATTTCTCAGATCTTGTTTTATCAGGTTTTAATTCAGAAATAGATTGTGCAGGGCTAGAATGGCAAACTGCATACATACAGCTGACACTTTTTATGATGCCTCTGTGTTTAAAGATCACTTGTGCTATTTATTTAAGCCACATGGCATTACTGTTTATTGTCCTATATTACAGTACTCCATTCACACTGGAGCATCTAGGCAAACATCCACGAGAATCAGTAAGCCTATCATAATGGCTCAGTCATCCTACTTGTTGTATCAGCAACCCTTCTGCATGTTTTTTGCTTATTACTAGAGCTTTTATATAAAGTCCTGTACTTCATATTTCTTTTGCGTCAACACCTTCTCTGTTTGTACTTTACCCCATAATCTGTATAGAATAGCACTGCTTCCTATCCATTGCAAACTGTTTTGCTTTCATACCAACCCCTCAGCATGCATTATAATGAATATATATCTTCCTGCACATAATGTCTTATGTATGATTAAGATATTTTTTTGTATTTACCACATCTCACATAACTTTTACAAGATACCCAATGCCCCCTCATGTTTCTTTCCTTGTATTTGCTTCAGCCCTTACTTCAGCTCCCTGTAACAAGATAAAAAAGATACCATAAAGCATTTATTTATGAATATGATTGCTACTAGGTATCAATATGGAGTATTCTTGCAGCTTGTCTTGAAGTTAGTACTTGTGATTACTCCAAATTGTCATTGTTGCTTTGTAACTATCATTATTCCTCCTGCAGCCATGTTATCTGCCCTGAATCCCAGCATTACAACAATATAATTATAGGGTGTCTTGCATGAAATAGTAAATGTTCTGTAGAAAACTATTCTTTATTTTGCCAGTGTCTTTTATTGCTTTTTACTATGTCCAGAGAAAACATTGTATTCCAAAGCATAGAAGCATCTACTGTGACACATACCATTTCCTCTAGTAAATCTGAAATGCAGTAATTAACAGCAGTACACAGATGGAATGCTGATACCAGCTCCCTCTGAATCATTTTATTGACCCTGACCCCTTCCTTCCCAAATTTATAAACAATAGTATATCTGTCGACCTCTGATAAGAGTATCAGTTCTGTAACTAATTTGTCACCTTATGCCCCGGTTACAGAATTCTCAGTATATTTAGTATTTTATGAATAGTTCATTTCTAAACATTCCTTAACCTATATATTTCCATCTACTGTTGTTATTAATTACCAAATCAGTAAAATCAGTGTCGCTGTGGATAAAACAACACTCCATACTCTGTGCTGTGCTTTTTCATAGATTCTGCAAATATTTCCACAAACACTTTGCAGTTGTTATAAATTATAAGGTGCGGCAGTTTCATGCATTCTGTCTTCATTTCAATGCTGACCATGATGGGTTTCCTTATCTCCTTATTTCTACCCCACTCACCTCAAATAAAACTGCTTTCTTATGTGTAACTCTGTTTCAGCCCTTGTCACTCTTGCTACTCTCCCTATCTTTTCCTCCTCCATGTTCATCAAATCCTGCTTGTCTTCTGCAGTAAATGTATTTAATTTACATTGTATTTTATAGCTTTATTTTTTGCTGCCTATTCTTGTACTCTGCTGTTGTGCATGTTCTGTATCAGACACTCTTCTGATCATGTATTACTTTATGTCTCTTATGCTATACACCCCTGCCTAGCCATCCTTCTCTTACTCTTCCACGTCTCTTTTGTCAAGTCCTATTTCCCTTGGCATCTGTACACATTTTAAACACTGACTGTATGAATACAAAAACTTAACATTGTCTCCATCTCTACAAATAAGCACTTATTCATAAACTCTTTTTCCAAAACATACTTTTCTTATAAATAATATTATGCAAACATATGTATATATACACTTCACTTCAAAATCATATGCTGCGTCTCGTATTGCTTTTCTACTAATCACGCCACTGTCCATTTTATATTTTTTATTCCACGGTCTGTTCACTGCTCACTGTTATGTTTTCACTCTTGTGTTTAATTTAATGATTGTGCATAGTGAATAATTTTCTAAACAGAGTTGTTTTTTTTACTCCTTGGGCCTCCAATAAAATAGCTTTTGCCAGTCAGATATTTTGTGTTGACAAAATGCAAATAAAGAAAAAAAAAGCAAGAAGCAGCATTGTATGAAATATTTTATTAAGAAAGATAATTGTTTTTTTTCTTTTATCTATTAGAATGCACCTCTTCTGGTAATACCACTTTATCCACATTAATTCTACATGCATGCACAAGTGGAATACATTGTTTCCGTCACAATACTTTTGCAGGGTCATCTGCTTCCAAACAAACCTATACACATTTCAGCATATGTCAAAACAAATTGCTGTACAGAAGAATAAATCATAAAAACAATGTGCCATCAATATGAAATTCTCAGCCTTAATAATAAGGATGAGATGTGTCTTGATGTGTGAAACTAAAATCAGAATCACTCATTTTATTCCAGCCTGTCCCCATTTTATTCTGTTCAGTATTACAAAGTCATGTCGCTTTCCTATGATCATTTTCAAATGTGATATGTGGCATGTTGTTTAACCCTCATCATAAAGAACAAAGCAAATGTTTCAGTTACATTTAGCAAAATGACTTTCTTATCCCCAGTTTTATTACTTATACAGAAGAGAATAGTCTTTATAATATGTATTAATGCTATCACTCACATAACAACTGCCTAATCTGCATTAATTGTTCTGTGAATAGATCAACATCTGTAGGCTGAATCAGTTCTGTTGTGCAAAACATAGTTTAATATTTGCTTAGTAGCAGAAGGAAAAATAAACCTGTCTAATGTCTCCGTAGATTCCCACAGCACCATACACTCCAGTAATCCTATAGATGAGTTCACAATCCTCTCCATGAAGAGTACTTTCAGAGATCTGGGAAGCAGTTAGTCCCTGCCATATGTTGCCTGTACCTATTCCTTCCTCAGTCCTAACTCTTCAGAAGGATCCCACCTCATCTCCCTGACATAATTTTCTTCACCAGTATCATGATCGCCCATCTCCTCTGATCTTAAGTGTGAAGAACACTAGCTGCTGTTAATTCTGGTCCTACTGCTTCCCCTCCTCCCGCTAACTGTCCTCTGGATTTGTAATAGCAGTTTAATGTCCTTTTCATCGTATGTATAGTGAAACTGCATATACTACTCAAGGTTTCATCTGACCAAGGTCTTGTACAGTGGAAGCATTATGTCTTTGGTTATGGATTCTGCTTTCTAGAGAGTACACTCCAACACTATGTTTGCAGTGCCACTGCCTTCAATCCGTGTATGATTAACACCTGCAGATCCTTTTCTTGTTCCCTTACCATAATTTAATTCCTAACAAGCTGATTGCTGTGGCCAAATTGTGTGATACAATATTCTGCATTTGTTTGCAGTGAAACCTAGCTGCTTTCTATCTGATTACCTGTCCAGCCTTACCAAATCCTTTAATAGACTTACAAACCTCCACTACTGTACCTATTTTGTGTCATTGGAAAAAGGGTGATTCTTTTCTCTGTTCCCTCAGACATGTCTCAGAGAAGCATACTGGACCTAGGACAGACTCCTGAGGTAATCGTATTCATCAAAAAAGTGTTGTATGTTGCTTTCAAATGGCCATCTTTAAAATGTTGTATGTTGCCTCCCTAATTTCATAAAATAAAACACAAAGTGTTTCACTCTCACTCTATAAAATCAGTTTGCCATCCCACTGCATATTAGTAATGCCATGTGCAGAACAGCATCTACAAGCTTCAGTAATTCCACATACTGTAGTTCCTCCATATGTATTCATCCTATAGTGCACAGAATAGCATACATGTTAAAAGGCTTATTGTTTTTCCAATCTGAAATATTTCAGATCCACTTGGTGAAATGAATTCCCTCTCTTCTTTCTGAGTTAATTCTTCTGGACACATAAATAATCTGTAGTCTTTATTATGTGACACACATCACAGCTGCTTGTTTTGGTTGCATTGCACACAGAATAACATCTGTACAGCACAGCTCCCCTTTGTATTAATACTATAGCACACACAATTGTGCTTCAGTCAAAACCATGTTGCTGTATGTTGCTTCTACCTTCAATATTGCAGCATATACTTGCAAATGTATAAAATAAAGTGAAATATATCTCTTCCTTATATTTGGATATAGCATTTTTGTTTCAAGCAACAACATATAGTGCTTGTTGGGCTTTTCCTAGATGGCTGCACACTGACTGACAGCTTAATTCGAGTTCTCCCAGTGTGAACAATGAAACTGATAGATAAGGCCTGGTAATTCTGCATGTTTTAGTACAATTCAGTTACTAGCTAGTAAGTACATTGCCTGGATGCCAGCAAAGAAATTTGGAGAGCCTGAAAAAAATTAACTAGAAAAGGTAAAGAGAAAACACTGACTAGGAAGAATCCTGCAGCTGTTCAGCTAAAAGCAGTCAAGCTCCATCCTTGCTACAAGAGATGGATTCCAGTAAAAGTAAGTCAGATGTGCTCAAAGTTGATTAAAATAAATGAAACACTGAAGAAGTATATCATCTCAAATAACAAAAGGCTGGAAAATGGAAGTTTTAAACAGCTATTCAGATGAACTCATAAAACTGCAAAAATCAGAGGTCAAAGAAAATACTGTCTGACTATGAGAATGCTCAAGAAGAGCTGTTTCAACAAATGGTAGAGTTAGGGGACAGAGCATGCAGAAAAAAAACCTGAGATTTTCTGCTGTACCAGACAAACTGGAAGGAACAGACTGTATTAATTTTATGAAAGCACAAATAAGTAACAGGACTGATATTCCACATAAGGATTTGTTAATTGAAAGGGCACATCACAGTATGTTCCAAACCTATACATGACAAAGCAGCCAACACCTGAATTAGTAAAGATGCAATCCTTCCAGCAGAAAGAGCTGATCATGAAAAACCTGTAGCAGAGAGGAAAAATATTAAAAATTGCAGACTGTACAGTGTTTGTGAAAAAATTATTCACTGTACACAAGGCAGAAGAGAAGTAAATTTGATCCAGAAATCCAGAAATGTCAAGAGGCAGGTGTGAGATTCAAGCAGTTGTAAAAATCTGTCTTCAAAATAAGTTTTGCTGGAGAATCAGTCACTTTTGATGCAGAACAGGTTAAGGGGGGAATACAAATGTTTGTCCATCAAGGGTGAGCCATTAAACAAAAGAGAACTCTGCTTTTCAATTTTTAATGGTAAGGCTGACAGAAAGACTTTGTGAGGGAAACTTGTTCCAATGTTCCAAAAGAAAATGTTTGCAAAACAGAAGAAAGCACAGGAGTTGACTAGTAAAGTATTTTCGGTGATTGTTGTATATGATACAGATACTAAAGTAAACAGGTGTATTTTTTTCTCTCTCTTTTTCTTAGTATTGAGAAATGCAGGCATTACAATGTAAAAAGAGAAGAAAGCTGTACAAAAGCATATTTGACTCAATTGACTTTAATCTTGTGCTGTTGGGGTAGGGAAAAGGGTGTAAAAGTGCAATGATTATAATATTTGTAGAACTGAAATGTTTTCTTTTACTTATGCACTAGTGAATTTCTGGATTAATGCCCTTGGCTTAATTTAATGAGAAGTTTTTTTTTTTATTGTAAAAGGGTTTTAAAAAATAAGAGACTGCATTGTAATAAATAGTACAAATAAATGTTCAGTGTGAGTTGAGAAATATCTAGCTGAGGGCAGCTCTACATTTGTTTTTATGTTTCTGTGGAAACAAGCTGACTGAAGGTGAAGACAATAAAGTGAGAAGTCTGGACATTCTCGAGGATTCAATAAAATCCATGTAGGCACAGTGTAGAGCCTACATGGAATGTATCCATGTACATGGCCCACGGTTCCCCCTTCGCAGCATGCCATGCATATTAATGATGGCTCACTGCTGAGGGACAGCCGAGGAATATGGATATTGAATCAGTGTAGGGAGAGTTGTAGTGGCTATCCATGGCTGCAGATGAGTGTGAGGTTCCCTGTAATGCTCCCTGCTACTGTTGTAATCTTGTGACATGTGTCAACTGTCTAATAAGTCATTTTTATGATGCATTATGTTATTTTTAATATTTTTTAATTTTTTTTTTACTGCATGCTTACATGGCATGGAGCACAGCAATGCCAAGCTGTGCTCACATATAGACAGCTGGTACCTGGCAGACATCTAAAAATAGAAATCGTATGTAATTAATTATCATAATTAAATTTATTTTTATTTGTTTTTTTTTTTTCATTTATGTTTGTGCAGCAGAGAGAGCAGCAGAGTCAAGCGGTGCTCATACATTCATGGCAAACCCTGCCAGCCATCTAAAACTAGAACCCAGATGTAATTATTTATTTATTTAGTTATAGGTATGCTTAAGCATGTTTGTACAGCGCGGTGTGGTGCTGAGCAATGCTAACAGGTAGGCTAGTAGTATATGTGAAGGTTGCTTTTATAACATCCAACTAATTACATGGATAGAGTTTCAGACTTATGTGTAGCAGGTCCTAAGTTTGAGTCCATAACAGGCAGAATATGTCTCTAAAGGAATGTACTACTTTTCTTTAATTTCATTACAGTATTGTGAATTTTGGCACTGCTGCACTCTGCTAAGCACTGCTCATTAATGCTAAGCAGTGCATAAACATGCTAACAGCTACCAATGTTTGCGTGGTGCTAAGCCTTGCTAAAACCATAGTTCTGTGAGTTGTCATGCTGCTTGGTTTCATTTAGCTGGTTTGCATGCTTCTAAGTGACATGGTCTTTTTTTGAATGTTGCTGAATGACATGTAAGGATGGGAAAACAGCTTATATTAAGCCAATAGGCAGGAATTCTGCAACAGTCATTGGAGTTCAATCAACTGTTGATATGGCTGGTGGTGTTGGTGAAAGTGTGTGCTTTCAGGCACAGAGATGGGGCATTCAGGAGTCCAGGATCATGGTCGGATGCTTATTAAAAACCATGAAACCTGGCTGATGCAGGGTAGATTCCAGGGCTCAGAGTGTAAGGTGGAGGCCTGGGAACATTTGGCCAGGGAACTCACCAGTGTTACTGGTATCCCCCCACACAGGTGAGCAGTGTCATCACCATTTTGACAACCTGAAAGGAGGAAAAGGGGAACCCCGGACACCTGGATCCAGGAAGCGTGAGCTGGAAATGTGCCACAAGTATGTAAGTATGTCTTCCTATGTATAACCAAAATGCAAGCTGAATGTCTGCAAAACTGGTGTGCATAATGGTGTGCTTCTCTCCCAACAGCTGCAGCTGAAAAGGCTCGCAATGTCAAGTCCCATGCCAAGCGCCTGGCCATGTTGCAACATGAGCATGGTAAGTACAGATTTAGTATGCCAACTGTAGTGCAAGAAAGAGTAAAGCATTTACTGCAATAAAGTATACACAAGAAAACTGTACTGAAATAAATGGGCATGTAGAACTGTAGTGCAATAAATGAACAATAAGAACTTTATTTCAATAAAACATAAGCAATACTAATAACAGTAAGCAAAATGTTGTTCAGCAGGATTGTGTTGTCAAAACCACTGCAGTAGAGCTGTATGTATTGATTGTCTATGGTAAAGTTGCTGCAGTCAAGTGTAACACTGTAATGGCTGCAGCCAGCAAATCTAATGGTCTGCAAACTGTATTGCTCAACTCTTTGTACTATCCAAGGCTGTCTCCAGGCCAGTATCAGTCACATAATACTCTCTCTTCCTCAGACATCAGATAATAAAGGTATATGGGTCAGGTAGCCCAGTCCATGGGCAGATATTGTGTGTTCACTAGCATTGTTGATACTAAACTATACCTTTTTTCATATATTCAGTATGGTTGTATTCCATGCATGTGTTCTACTGTCACTGCAGTCTGTTATAACACTGTAATAGTACTATAATGTCAGAGGAATGTCCTGTAACTTGTATTGCTAAATTCATAGTATAGTTCCAGGTGATTTCCAGGCAAGTATCAGTCATAAAATAGTCAGCAGTGACTCAGTAGCAGTCTGTTAAGTGCTTTGTATGCAGTACATTTTGCCACAGTCCTGGGTTTAAATCCAGTGGTATATAGCACAATATTTTCAGTATCGGTCACAAAATGCTCACATTTTCTCTCTCACCGGGAACACAACAAATATATGGGTGAAGCAGCCCATATTATGTGGAGATATTGTTTAGATCTCACAGAATGTTAACATCAATACCAAGAATATGTTCATCAGCACTGTTGAGTCATAAATAAAGCTGTGTAATCCCAGTATGGCTGTGTCCCTTGCATGTCTGTATTAAGTTGCTGCAGTCAATTATTACATTATTTGCAGATGTCCTCTGCAGTCACAGCTATTGGGTTCTACTCCCATGCCTGTCAACCAAGGCATGACAGCTGTCTATTTTACTTACTGTACATAAGCATCTCTACATTTGTTCTTATATTTCTGTGGAAACAACCTGACTGACTGAGCTGACAGCTCTGTGTAAAGGTTTCTGCTACAGACCTACCCTTTGCAATGATGTAGTCTCCTCACCCCAGTAATGTCCATCTCAACAGCTAAGAAAGGGACCCTGTTTTACATGAAGGCCTTATATATTGCACAGTGGTTGCATGTCATTGGCTAATGATAGTGTAACTCAGCTGTTCTGCCTGCAATTAGCATATCAGAGTCACAGATTGGTTTAGAAGCAAACAGCTGGCTATGGGCAAACATTCTATATGAGACGGTCCTTAAACAGACCACACCTTTGCGATACAGTACTAATAGCACATTTCAACAGAGGAGTATTGCACTCCACCAGGTATGTAACTGTTTTTTGTGTATAACAGGATGCAGATGGGAGGGCAAAGGTATGGGGAACAGGGAGTATAGCAGTAAGTCTGTCTTAGACCTGTAGTAATGACATGTCATTGATACCTTGCTGTCTTATGCATACAGAAGACACATATCAGAGGTGCATTGTCTTTTGTCATTGTGGCACACTGGTGTTGTTGGACTGTCCCAATATAGTGGTCATAATAGCACGCTGCTATTTGTCTGGCATTGGTCTTATGACATATTATTGGCTGGCTGGCCTTAGGGACATATCACAGTGGGCAAGAGTGTTGGGTGTATGGTCATACAGAAGACTCTCTCATGGCACACAGGGAATTACCTCAGTAATGATACTATCTCTGTTGTATCCACACATGTAGTATGTTGTCACACTGTAGGGTATGATGTGTCAGCAAGCAGTGGCTAGTGCAGGCCATTTTGTTCTTGCTGTATCTGTGCATAGTGGACATCCATGTATTTGATCCTGTGATGTATTTCCCTTTTGGTGTGCTTCAGGACTAATGTATCACAGAAGGCATGCCCTCTCCTCAAATGCAGAGAATGAAATAATACTTCAAGGACTATGGCAGCATCATCACATCCTCCTCTCCTGGGGGAGGCATAATAGGGAACAGTGAGCTGGACTGTGAGCAGACCTTGTCCAGGATGGGAATGAGACTGGCTACCAGGAAAGGACATATGAGCAGGTTCAACACCATGCTACAGACATGGTGAATGCTGCACGATAGCTAGGGATCATGCCATCACCAGTGGAGGGCCTCCAGTGGAACAACCACTCACAGCAACTGAGGAATTCCTGGTGAACTTCGGGACACATGACAGCTCCCAGGCATCCTTCACACCATACATCATGGAGGTGCATGCCACAGTGTCCACAGCAGAGGAGTGTGCAAGTAAGCTTACTGGGATTACCACTGTAACACTGTAGCAGTTATCCTGTCAGGCTGTACATACCTTTACATGGGTGTCGGGTCTATGTGCTGTGGGGGGGTTTAGCTCAGTTGTACACTCATAGTCAGAATGTCAGCAATACATCAAGTAACACAATAGCTACTGTACATGTGAGATATATGCAGGTATTATCTTGTGCTGCAACATACAGTGTTACTGAAATTACCTCACTCTCACCTTTTTACAGGTCCATCAGGAGTTGACCAAGGCCGTGGTCCTACATCTGGTATGCTTGATGCTGTTTGTATGGAGCATACATATGCTATTCAGGGTAAAGGCCAGGATAATTCCCTATGTCCAGGTAATCCTGTGTATAACCAGAGTAGAATGTTTGTGTGTTCCAGTCTGGAACAATTACCTAGGTTTCCTGGAGTGGGTAAAAACTGGAGTGTAGTTGAATGATTAGAAGCACATGTGCAGTTATAGTTCAGAGCAAATAAGCCTCCTGATGTACATGATGCAATTAATCCAACATGCATTTTACATCCTGAAAGGTCCATGGTACATACTTTAGGCATTGAAACTTGTATTTGTATATATTTGTTAAGATAGGTGTACTGGGTTTTATGTGCTGTTTTATCAGGTATAGTGTCATATTGCATACCTAAAACATGCATTGTACTGGCCAAGTGCCACGCGATTTACCTGACATGCTTGTTATAAAGGACTTGAGTTGAATGTGTATGTTGTTGTGAGGAAGTCTGTTGTGCATGAAAGTGGAGATGAGAGGATGTGAGAGTGGTAATGAGTTATGGATCCTCATTATTCTGACTCTTTGTGAATTTTCCAGGTAGTAATATACTGCTTTTGTCTTGGTTTCCACAGGTGACTGGGGGGTTGGGGGTCTCTCCACCTCACCACCTGATGTGAGTGTCTCTTCGTACTCTGATGATGATGGTGGCCATAATGAGGCACACACAGAGTTATCAGGGGCTGAATCTGTCCCAGAGTTTAAAATCCCTCCTCTGTCCTTATTATCACTGCACACAGTTAGTATGCCCACACATATCCAGTCCCCACAGGCCTCATATATGGGACAGTCAGAGGGTGGAGACATTAAACAGGTCAGTGTGGCAACTATGGTTTCAGTGAGTGTAGACACTGGCCATAGTCAGAAAGCTAGTGAGGTACCACACAGGCAGATTGGCAGGGAGGCTCATAGGAGAACAACTGTTTGTCCACCACCTGTTGCAGGTGTCACATCACAGGCCACTTGGTGTATGTTTTGGGCCATCATGGAGACATAGGCATATTCTGAATGGAACACCAGATGCAGCACAGTCTGACATCCTTGACTGCCTCCACCACATTGGGGTCACCCTGGATTGGTTCACTAATGCAGGGGACAGAGGGGCTGAGACAGTGTCTGTCTTGAACCACACATTGTCTGTTCTGAAATGTGTGGTTGGAGTTGGGCATCGGACCCATGGAAGTAGGTCAGCAGCATTATCTGCTGAGAGTCCATCTGGCTGTGCAGAGTTATGCTCCCAGTGGCAGTACATCCTGCACTACAGATGAGAGTGTGCTGTCACACCACAACATGGCAGGCCATGGGCACGTGGTCCTGGGCAGTCCCGTGGGGGACACGGTCCCAGCAGACAGCAGTCACCATCAGGTACTGGCACTGCATTTGACCTTGAGCATGGTGGTGCCAGTGCAACTCCTGGCAGAGCCAGTTCCCGTGTTCAGGGTCAGAGATGAATTGTCAACTCTACCATGTACGGTTCACAGCTGTCCAACATTTACACATGTAGGGCTAGCACTGAGCTTGACTGTGTACATGCACACACACACAACACTGTCACATGCTGGTCACCAACAGACACACACTGCACCTCCCTATGCTCCATCTAACCCACTACCCTGCCTAACTCACATGCATGCTATCAACCATTTAGGCCAGCCTAGGCCTATATCACCCCCATACATCTCCCTGTAAGAACTGATACCTGTGCCACATCCCTGTCATCCTTCTCATTGATGATGGGGAATGAGGCTATGTGTCTGATGCATAGGGTGATTATATTACTTGACATACACTTGTGTAATGCAGTATTGTTTTGCATGCCACTTGTAGTGGTCACCAACATATATTGTATGCTGGCATGTGTCATGAGTATGCAACATACTTTTGTGGACATTAATTTGTATTATGTTGTACTGCTGGTATTGTTATACAATGACAGGTATGTCACAGACCTGTGTATGTTCCTGTTGCAGGAGTCTGAGGGGATAACCTATGGACACATGGTGACAGTGAAGCAGCACTACATGGCATGGCAGCACAGCAGAAATATGACTTCAGCAAGTTACAGCAGTATACATGCATAGCTCCATAGGTTCACATCTGTATGACAGTCTACCAAGGACAATGGCGGTGGTAAATGTACTCATGCATTCATAATTTGGAATAAGGTCTGCTACAGGGCAAGGTGTGACCTTCCTGGAGTACATATGCTGCCTATCTGTAGGGAGCAAATGGGATGACTCACTGTAAGGACATTAACCTACTATGTGATGTTAGTACTACATGCTTGTGGGAGAAATTTGTCTAGTAGACATAAACACACCCTTGAAACGGACCCTGCCTAATGGTACACAGAGAACCTCAGCACAGGCTATTTGATTGGCTGGGCATCTGTCATCTCAACACATGGTGTCTGACTGAGTTCCTCTTGGACTGGGGCAATATGTGCTAGTCCTGTACCGAGGTGTATGCAGATGTTGCTGATTGTGAGGGCTGTATGGCCTTTATGCTAGTTAAGTTCACATGTCCTATGGCCTCATAACATGATGTATACTGCTGTTAACAGCCTTGCAAACAAACATGGCCACATTCAGGCTAGCATCACTTCCACTCACTGCATACAGGACATGCCAAGGCATACACATACTGCAAGTTGGCTGTATGTAGATTAGAACACTTACTTATGTACTGGTACACATTACAGATTAGAGTACCTGATGCATGCAGCACAACTCATGTCTGCTAGTACTATCAGTTTAAAACATATAATGCATGTTGATATCAGTAAGCCTTGATGTTCATCGTGCATACAGCTGCAGTAATCACAGATGGGTTCTCTGCCGTCAGGCGGTCCCTCGGTTGGCCGAATTCCAAAGTCTAGGTCCGGCATCGGTTGTTGTCGCTTTCTTTCCTGACGTCAGTGAGGCAGGGGTATATAAGACACAGCCGACGCCATTTTCTTCAGTCTTTTATGCTGCGCGGTGCCCGAAGCAGAAGCAGATTGCAAGTGCCGGTCGGCCAGCTCCTGAATTTACGAAAAATTGGAAACCGAAGTCTTCATTAAAGCTAAGTACCCCATTGGGGAAACTTTTCTTGCCTCAGACCGATGTCAGAAAAAGTTAACAATTGTATTTCTTGTGGGACGCAAATACCGCATAAGGATTTCCATTCCCTTTGCATACCTTGTTTAGGCCCAGACCACGACGTCTCGGGCTGTCGCTTTTGCGCTACTTTCAATAAACGCACTATTAAGCGTCGGGCGGAGTTCGCCCAACACTTTTTTGGTACAGCCTTTGATTATAAAATGTCGTCGGAGACTCCGACTACCGTTTTGACCAAAAAATGCAAGGACAAGGACCGACACGCGAGGTCCGCAGTCTCCACCGACACCACGCCAAAAATGGCTACACGTGGTCCGGTTCTCAGCGAGATGCCTATGCAGTCCCTGACTACCGACGACACTTCTTTGGTGGTGTCTTCTGTAACCGAGACCGCAGGTTCCTCTGCCCAGACCCAGACTACAACCACTGAAGCCACTGTGAGCGTTGAGCCTCCTAATGTGGACAGGTCCACTTCCACCCATGGTGTCTTTAGACCTTCATCTTCCTTTTCCATTAAGGCCTTTACTAAGTCCAAATCAGCCAGGCATCCCAAGAGGCCTGTTTCACAGGGCCCATCCCCAGGCCCCATGCCTAAAAAGCAGATGCTTAAAATGGCTGAAGATTTAATTACTCTTATCAGGGGTTCCCAACCCCCTCCAGACAAGAGACCCAGAGTGGAGGAAGATTCTCCCTCTTCTGATCAGGGCTCCATTTTTTCAGAACATTCTGATGTAGTGGAACACTCTTACTCCCCATTTGAAGACTCGGATGCAGAGCAGTCCATTCCTTCTGTATCTCCTCCTGAGGATTTTTCTTTTAGGGAAACCTTGCACACCTTGAGGGAACACTTCCATTGGGAAGACCAAGACTTTTCTGATTCCAAGAAAAGACTTAGGGAATTTCTTTTGTTACCTCAACACAGACCTCTGGCGATCCCTCCTGTCTTGGACGTACTTGATGATGTTTATTCGGAGGCTTGCCTTAATCCGGATTCCCTGCCTCCTGCCCCAGTCAAGCCTGATAGGTACTACAGAGTTCCTAACTCTCACCAATTTCTTTACAAAAGCCATAATGCTGACCCTGAAACCATTTCTCAAGGCCCCAAGGGAATGAAGGCCTCTACTGCTAAGAATCCACTACCTTCAGAAAGAGAGTCAAGATCCTTAGAAAGGTGGGGAAAAAGGTATATACCTCGGCCACCCTAGCTATGAGGGCCTTAAATTGTCAGTTTCATATGCTTAAATATCAGCAGTTTCTGTTATCACAATTAAGAAATAAAATGTCTCAACCTGAACAACCAAATTTGAAGGAGTTGCAGGATATGATGCATAGTGCAGAACAAGTGGGTAAACACACTTTACAATGTGGCTATGATGCCCTAGAGGCCTCAAGTAGAGCTGCTGTTACAGGATCAGTCATTCGTAGACATGCATGGCTTAGGGAACAAATCTTGCCTGATCATGTGAAAGCTAAACTACTAGATGCTCCTTTACAAAAGGATGTGCTATTTGGTACTAATGCTGAGGAGATACTACGGAAAATGGAAGAAAAAGCCAAATCTATGCAAACAGTCAAAGCTTTTCTACAGGTTCAACCACCACGTTTTAGCAGAAATTGGCCTTCTAAAAACTGGTCCTTTCCAGCCACGGACAAGCCCCAAAGAGGTAGATACAGGCGCACAAGGGGCAGAGGGCAATCACAAGGATCATATAGAGGCAGGCAATGGCAAACTCCAACACCAAGAGTTGGCGAAGACAGTGCACAACAATACAGGAAACAAGCCCAATGACTTCCTCCTTTCCATGCCAAGCAAGTATCAGCTGGCAGCACCCTTGGGAGGAAAGCTGGCATTATTTACAAGAAATTGGCATATTGTCACAACAGACAAATGGATCCTGGACATTATAAACAGAGGCTACAGATCTCATTTTCACACTCTCCCAAAAATGAGAGGCATGCCAAACCTGCCACACAATCAAAGGGCAGAGGCACAACTACAAATTTCAAAACTCATAGACATGAAAGCAATTCAAGAGGTACCTATTCACGAACAAGGTCAAGGTTTTTATTCCAGGCTATTTCTGGTACCAAGGAAAGGAACCAACTGGAGACCCATTTTGGACTTATCCATCCTAAACACATTCTTACTCGTACCAAAATTCAAGATGCTCACATTACAGCAGCTTCTTCCCATGCTGGGCAAGGAGTTTTGGCAGGTAACATTGGACCTCAAGGAGGCATACCTGCATGTCCCAATCAGACAAAGCTGCAGAAGATACCTCTGATTTCTTGCAGGTTCAATCCACTATCAATTCTCTGCATTGTCCTTTGGCTTATCTACTGCACCCAGAGTATTCACGAAATGCCTGGCATCAGTAATTGCCTACTGCAGACTTCAGGGGATACAAATTTACCCTTATTTGGATGACTGCCTGATCCAAGCGGACAGCAAGCACATACTTCTGGAACATCTGGCTTATGCAACACCGTTACTGAATTCTCTGGGATACACAATCAACAAAGAGAAATCCAGGCTAACACCATCTCAGAAAATAACTTTCCTGGGTGCCAACTTGGATACAAACACCCAGATGGGCCTATCTTACGCCAGAAAAACAGGGGCAACTAACTCAGTACTTCAAAACACTAGCAAATTGTACCAGGCTTACTGCAAGGAAAATCCTGCAGGCTCTGGGCTTCATGGCATCTTGCATTCTTTTAATCCCATGTGCAAAGTTGCATATGAGGAAACTTCAATGGTACCTAAAAAAACCTATAGTCTCAACACAGCCACAGTTTGGAAACAATAATACCAATAATTCCATGTTTGCAAAAGGAATTTTTATGGTGGGCCCAAGCATTTCAAACAAACACAGGTCTTCCATTCTGCAAGCCTCAAGCAAATCAAGTCATCACAACAGACGCCTCAGATTATGCCTGGGGGGTGCACATGACAGACAGGTGCATTCAGGGCAAATGGTCCCAAAAGGAAAAGCACCTTTACATCAATCAAAAAGAAATGCTAGCAGTGATAAATGCAATTACAGCTTTCAAGGACCTCCTGCATCCAGGACAATTATTGATAAGAACAGACAACACCACAGTAATGTGGTACATAAACAAACAAGGAGGAACACATTCATACCCCCTGTGCAGACTAGCCATGACACTTTGGAACTTGGCTCTGGAATGGCAAATCGAACTTCAAGCACAGTACTTGCCAGGCTTGGAAAACACGCTGGCAGACAATTTAAGCAGAAATATGACAGATCCACACGAATGGAAGTTGCATCCTCAAGTGTTTACAAAGATAATCCAAGCGTGGGGGAGGCCAGACATAGATCTCTTCACCTCCCACAGGAATCATCAATTGGAAAAGTTTTGTTCAAGGACCTTTCATCCAAAGGCCTGGAGAGTGGACGCCCTTTCATTCAGTTGGACAGCATGGACAGTTTACGCTTTCCCACCTCTGCCTCTTCTGCCCAAGGTGCTCTTGAAAGCAAGAGCAGACAGACCGAAGATGATACTGATTGCTCCAGACTGGCCAAGACAACACTGGTATGCACTACTGAGGAGCCTAACACATACTCCTCCCTGGCCCCTACCTCTAATGCCTCTTCTGCTGACTCAGCACAGCTACAAGACTCTTCACAGTCAGTTGAAAACACTCAATCTCGCTGCATGGAAAATTCCTTAACACCACAACAGGCTCTACTCCCCAAAGAGGTGCAGGATGTCATTTTGGAGGCCAGAAGGCCATCTACTAGAAAGGCTTACTCCACAAAATGGAAATGGTTTACTCTTGGAATGAGAAAAAAGGCCAGGACCCTAAAAAACTGAATTTGCCTCAGGTATTACAGTATCTAGCTGAGCTGCTGAACAGTGGACTTTCATTTTCCTCCATAAAAATCCATGCCTCAGCCATTTCTGCAGAATTCAACACGGATCCACCCTTATTCTCTCACCCACTCTTAAGACAGTTCCTCAGAGGGGCTAAGAATATAAGACCACCAAGGAAACAACCAATACCAGCCTGGGATCTTAATTACATTCTAGAAAAATTAACATTGCCTCCCTTTGAACCAGCTGCCTCAACAGATTTGCAATACTTGTCCTGGAAAACAGCTTTTCTTCTGGCCATTATCTCAGCTCGTAGAGTATCGGAACTACAAGCCCTCATGGCTGTGCAGCCCTTTCTAATCTTCCATCAGGATAGGGTTTCCCTTCGAACCAACCCATCATTTATGCCTAAAGTGGTATCCAGGGTAGCTTTAAATCAAACCATACACTTACCTACCTTTTACCCCAATCCTCAAAACAAAGGGGAAAGGCTCCTACACTCCTTAGACATCCATAGACAGCTACGTTATTATTTGGACAGAACAAAGCCTTTCAGGAAATCAGAACAACTCTTTGTGTCCTATGCTGTAGGAGCTCAAGGGAAGCCAGTTACCAAACAGACAATTTCAAAATGGATAGGCCACTGCATACGGTTTTGTTACTCCTGTCATGGAAAATCTGTTCCTACAGGCATCAGATCCCACTCCACCAGGGCCACAGCTACTTCTACAGCCTTCCTCAGAGGAGTTCCTACCAAAGATATTTTGGAGGCAGCCACTTGGAGTTCTGTGCATACCTTCACAAAACACTACCACCTGCCTTTATATTCCAAAACTAGAGCAGGCTTTGCCATTGCTGTGTTGCAGGGCATTCTGGCTCATCCCAGTTCCACCTAGTGCCTACCACCCTGTGCGTAGCTTTGGGATTCTACCCATCTGTGATTACTGCAGCTGTATGCACGATGAACATAGTACAGTTTTTTACCTACCATAAATGTAGATGTTCGAGTGCTAATACAGCTGCAGTACAGTTTTCCCTCCCTCCTTCCCCTCTTGGTAAAGGCCTAGGGCCTAACCCCTCTTCATACAACCTGATGGGGTTATCCTTCTATGGTATATTTGCTTGCAACTACTGATTTTTGATTATATTGCATTTCATGTATATAAATATAATTTATGTATTGCCTTCCTTCTGGGGGCACCTGACATCTGGGACAAGAAAGACTAAAGAAAATGGCGTCGGCTGTGTCTTATATACCCCTGCCTCACTGACGTCAGGAAAGAAAGCGACAACAACCGACGCCAGACCTAGACTTTGGAATTCGGCCGACCGAGGGACCGCCTGATGGCAGAGAACCCATCTGTGATTACTGCAGCTGTATTAGCACTCGAACATCTACATTTATGGTAGGTACAAAACTGTACTTTGTGGTCAGTCACTGGAGGGGACGACATCACCCGCTACAAATAAAATTATGGAATACTCTACCTATGTCTACTTTACAAAGGTTATCATGCATATGCCATATGAATATACATGTGCAACATGTTAGGCAGAGTGAGATTAGAACCCTTACCTATCTAGGTTTATACACTATAGATTACACTACTTATCGCATGCGCCATGGCTTAAGTCTTGTTACTACATTGTCATCTGGTTGTCTTAAGGTGGCTGACATCATCAGGCCTTGTAGAATAGGGCAGTGTAGAAGCCAACAGCAAGTTACAGGCCAAAAAGTGCATAACCATTGCAGGTGTATAGCCCATGAGGGCATGGCAGTTGTTGTGCATGGGTACACACACATGCAACCAAGTAGCCTGGAGTGAGATTAGATCCCCTACCTGTTTAGTATTACACACTATGTATAGCAGTATTTACCACACGTGCCATGGCTTAAGTCTTGCTACTACACTGTCAGCTGGTTGCCTTAAGGTGGCTGACATCATCAGGCTTTGTAGAATAAGGCAGTGTAGAAGCCAGCAGAAAGTTACAGACCAAACAGTGCATAACCATTTCAGGTGGAGAGCCAAAGAGGACATGGCAGTTGGTTTGCAGGAGTGTGGGTATATATATATATATATATATATATATATATATATATATATATATATATATTTATATATATATATATATATATATATTAAGTAACCAAGTAATAGCACCAAAACCACAAATAAAAAATCCACGAACGGAAAGCAATGAAAGAAAACCAAACAGCAATAGCGTACAAATAATTTAATTTCCGCTTTCGTCACTTGACTTCCTCAGAATGCATCAGAACACACCAAATTCAACACTTAAATACCAAAATGTAAATTAATGATAAAAACATACAAGTAATTAAAAACAAGTAGCACATTTACTTTAATAATAACCTGATATTGTTATCTTTGTTAATATACAATTTCTGATATTTTAAAAAGCACTTGATATTAATGGCATCGTTGATGCCAGGAAATTTGTCAGAATTTAATCTGACCTGCCATACAGTTTCACGTTGCTCAAGATAATTTTTAAAATCACCCATTCTCAAGTCAGGATACACAGTTTCTAATACAGAAAATAAAAATTTTTTAAAAAAAGGACAAATTACCGAATGTTTAAAAAGAGCATTGTTATCATCTCTGGTTTTGATACTATAGAGGTGTTCCCTAATCCTAGTTTTAAGGCTACGCGTGGTCATGCCGACATAAAAAGCCGGACATGTCGAACATAAAGCAATGTAAACCACTCCAGTGGAATTACAATCAACGTAGCCTTCAACCTTCAATGTTCTTTTTGTGGTTTCAACTAGAATATAGGGACCCTCTGAAATGTATCTGCACATGTTGCATGAATGACATCTGTGCATACCTGTTTTGCAAGTAGGAGCACGACTACATGTTCTATTGTCGAACTCTAGTATCTTTTTCAAATTGTTATGTTTCTTAAACACAAAAACTGGACAGTCACCTAAAACCTGTTGAATGTCCCTATTACCACTAATTATCTTCCAATTGTTGGCAATAACTCTTTTAATCTGCCCTCCATCTGTGCTCATATCTAGTGAACATAAAACTTCTTTCCCTGCTCTACCTCTAGATTGTAATGTATCTTTTTTTGAAACAAAAGATGATGGATAATCCAATAAAGGTTTAAAAGACAAAAGACGTTTTCTCAGAATCTCGTCTTTAGTAATACTCAAATCATGCTCGTGATAACCCCTTTTGGTGAATAAAGAAACTATAGTACCAAACTCATTAACCAGGTCACTATATTTGCTAGTCATTCGACAAGCCCTAATGAGCTGACCTCTAGGGATATTCTTAACAATATGTTTTGGATGGTTACTAAGAACGTGCAGGTAACCATTAGTGAAAGTCTCTTTCCGAAAAATCTTACTGTGGAGCCGTGATTCACTAGCATCCCAATACAAAGCAACGTCTAAAAAGTTAATGAATGTTCCAAAACTACCTTTTGTAAACTTCAAATAATCAGAAGATGAGTTCACTTCTGCTATGAAATAATCAATAGTATTGACATCGCCCTCAATAATAAAAAATAAATCATCTATGTAGCGACAATAAAGTTTGATATCAAACTTTTGTTGAATAAGGGGCATGATGTTAGTCTCCCAGCCTGCCATTACCAAATTGGCAAAGGCTGGCGCAGCTGGAGAACCCATGGCAACTCCCTTCCTTTGCCTGTAATAGCGATCTCCTAGTAAAAGGAAGTTGTTTTCCAAAATGAGCTCAAGAAACAATCTGATAGTCGAAATTGCATTATTGCTCAAATTAAGCTTTCTTTTAATTAAAAATTCACAAACAACATCAATTCCAACTTGATGGGGAATACAGGAATATAAAGAAATGACATCAAGAGTAAAAATTATATGCCTGGTGGGGTTGTAATCAAAATTCTTCAAAAACTGCCCTAGTTTGCTCAAAAAATGCCATGAGTCTTTGATGAATGAGTCTTCATCACTTACAACCGGCCCCAGAATACCATCAATAACAAAAGATATACCTTCAGTAACCGAATGTGGAGATGAAACTATGGGTCTAAGGGGAGGGTCACGGAGATTCTTGTGAGTCTTGGGGATCCCAAAGATCACCCCAATACGTGGTTGTTCAACCATACAAAAATCGTATAAGTCACGACTGATGTCACTAGTCATGAACAAAGAATACAATTCTGAGTGAATGAATCTAATACGACGATTAATGTCGTATAAACTAATAGGCTCATATTCATCAGTGTTGTTAACAATGTCTAACATCTTTTGGTAATAAACATCCTGTGTCATGATGACTATGTTGCCCCCTTTATCACTCTTCATGAATCTATAATTCTTACTCAAGACTCTTAAATTAGCAAGGGCTAGTCTTTCATCATGATTCAAGTTCTGACAGGTATTTTTCTTGTGATACAGAACTTCTGTTATGCCACTAATACACTGTTCTTCAAATATTCTCAAAGTGTGATGTAATTGAGGGGTATAACAAGAAGGTTTAATAAGGGACCTGTTGTTCAACCTATTGTCTGACACAGAATGCATGATGTAAACCAAATTCAACTTCCTAATATATTTTTTGATGTCTATAATGGTGTTACTGTAATTGGCCCTTGCGGTCGGAATAAAACTTAACCCATATTTCAACACATTCATCTCAATGTCAGAAAAACAATGTCCAGTTAAATTGATAATGTTGAATAAGTCCAACCTTTCTTCAATGTTTACATTTCTTCCCCAGATGAGTTCGAACCTAAGAAGGTCCGACTCCTGGTTAGAACAGTGCTCCTGTTTTGGTGATGATTCTTTTTCAATAAAAAAGAAGAAGAGGAAGAATAAGAAGAAGACGAAGGACCAGTCAGGGTAGTACGGGAATCAACACCATCTTTATTCCTTGGTCTAACAGACTCACCAGCGCTTAAAGAATCGTTACCAGTCTCTTTTAGATTTACAAGAATGGTATTGTCACTCACAAGGTCATCAGTCTGGTCAATACATGCCTGATTGCCCCTAGAGTCACTGTCAAAATTGACCTCAGACGGTTCAGATCTGTTGGTAAGCAAAGGGAAATCCTGTTCATAATTAGGCGATTCATTGTCAAAAAAATGCTCCAATGCACTGGAGCCTGGAAGCACTGCATTCTGATGCATATTGCCCCGAGCCTTAAAAGCTTGTGGGCGTTGGTGATTGACTTTAATGGTCGTGTTGTTAGCCTTAATGGCAAAATTGTTGTAAGCACTGTTGCTGTTGTAACATGCAATGTCCCGAGCTAATTTAAGATGCTTACGATTAGTGACTTCCACAGTGTGTTGTTCTAACTGCTCAAACAAATCACAGTCTTTTAAGTCACCAGTAATGCCTTTCAATTCCCCTTCCAAAAGACTAATCTCATCCTTCAAAGCACTCATTTTAACACAGTTATTGTCAATTAATAGCTTTAAAAACTCAAGACCAGCATTGTTGAAAAATTTAACCAAAACCTTGAAAAATGGAGCATTAACAGTAACTCCGTTGGGGCACTTAAAAAATCTCAGCCCCTTAGGAACTATACCAAGCTGAATGCAACGTGCAAAATAGCAGTTCTCCAAATCCAGAGAACGATACCTTCTTAACAATTTAAGCAACAGTCCACGTTTATTGTTGATGTCAACGTAATTAAAGGAAGAATCAGCTTTACCTGTAATGGCAAATGGATTACTAATTCCACCCAAAAATGATTGAACCGTTCGGTACTTAGGCTGCCTTGTAGTATTTGAACCACCAGGAACATTGGACGTCGCTTTGCGGCAATAATCCTTGTTCGGTTGGTCAACATCAATAGCTGCCTCAACAACTGTATTCAGTTCATGAAACGAAGAATCCGGACTAAACGAATCAGCTCCATTACCATTAACAGGCACAGTAGCGTTGCGTTGCTTAGTTTGCTTAACTTCACTTCTTGCGACCAAAACCTTCAATGAACCCTGTATATCCAACAGGGTAGCAACAAGTAACCTGTTCAGCGACCCATTGTCAGACGTCGGAGTATCATGAACCGACAAATTCATAAGGGACTCTTCACCACCTTCCGACATGGTAATAATGAACCAAGTAACCAAGTAATAGCACCAAAACCACAAATAAAAAATCCACGAACGGAAAGCAATGAAAGAAAACCAAACAGCAATAGCGTACAAATAATTTAATTTCCGCTTTCGTCACTCGACTTCCTCAGAATGCATCAGAACACACCAAATTCAACACTTAAATACCAAAATGTAAATTAATGATAAAAACATACAAGTAATTAAAAACAAGTAGCACATTTACTTTAATAATAACCTGATATTGTTATCTTTGTTAATGTACAATTTCTGATATTTTATGTCGGCATGACCACGCGTAGCCTTAAAACTAGGATTAGGGAACACCTCTATAGTATCAAAACCAGAGATGATAACAATGCTCTTTTTAAACATTCGGTAATTTGTCCTTTTTTTAAAAAATTTTTATTTTCTGTATTAGAAACTGTGTATCCTGACTTGAGAATGGGTGATTTTAAAAATTATCTTGAGCAACGTGAAACTGTATGGCAGGTCAGATTGAATTCTGACAAATTTCCTGGCATCAACGATGCCATTAATATCAAGTGCTTTTTAAAATATCAGAAATTGTACATTAACAAAGA
The DNA here is from genome assembly GCF_019279795.1 of Protopterus annectens. Classification (NCBI taxonomy): domain Eukaryota; kingdom Metazoa; phylum Chordata; order Ceratodontiformes; family Protopteridae; genus Protopterus; species Protopterus annectens. The sequence goes on along the minus strand of NC_056737.1, from coordinate 495,020,059 downwards.
TAACAATATCAGGTTATTATTAAAGTAAATGTGCTACTTGTTTTTAATTACTTGTATGTTTTTATCATTAATTTACATTTTGGTATTTAAGTGTTGAATTTGGTGTGTTCTGATGCATTCTGAGGAAGTCGAGTGACGAAAGCGGAAATTAAATTATTTGTACGCTATTGCTGTTTGGTTTTCTTTCATTGCTTTCCGTTCGTGGATTTTTTATATATATAAATATATATATATATATATATATATATATATATACATATAAACACACACACACACACACACACACACACACGTGCCCCAAATAGCCTGGAGTAACATTAGAACCCCTACATATCTAGGTACTACACACTATTGATCACAGTATTTATCACACACACACCACACCTTAAGTCTTGCTGCGATACTGTCATCTGGTAGTCTTAAGGTAGCTGACATCATCAGGCCTTATAGAATAGGGCAGTGTAAAAGCCAGCAGCAAGTTATGGCCCAAAAAGTGCATAACCATTGCAGGTGAATAGCCCATAATGGTATATACCTTGGCAGGGGTACACACACACACACACACACACACACACACACACACACACACACACACACACACACACACACACACACACACCAAGTGGGCTGCAGTGAGATTGGAACCCCTAACTATCTAGGCTTTTATACTATACATCACAGTACGTATTGCACATGCCACAGGTTCAGTCTGTTGTATATGTAATTGCAGGTATAATACTTGTGCAATACACAAACTAGGCTTGTGTTGAACAGCATCTGTGGCCTGCAGAGTGATATAGGTTCATGCTGTTATTTACATCTAGTATCCTAGTAGTGAGATAACTGTTTTTATCCTAGCTCTGTGTGTGCAGTTACCAGTATGGCCATATGTGGCTGTTTGCAAACTGCAATGTGCCTTGTCCATACTTGCATTGACACCATTATACATTACACCACCCGATCACCTGTGTCTGTCTCCATGGTGACACACAGCAGGCATAGGGGTCTGTAGGTAAGTGGATTACGTACTGTTGCACCCTTACTTTGGATCCTTTGAGCAAAATTATGACTGTGTGAGTGCAATTTACTCACCATTATTAGGGTATGTTGGACAATGCAGACAGCCACACACATATTTCTGTATATAACAGGGATGTATATATAAATGTAGCTGTGTGTGTATGATATGTATATGTCTTCTGTAGATATATGGGGGTCTGTGTATCATTTTAATATATATAGCTATATATGTTTATTTGACACTACATTGCGATAGATATACTATGCATGATAGAGGCAGATACTGACTGATGGATATGTATATGTATATGTCTATATGTATAGATATTTATAGATATAGGTCATTTCAATGTAGGGTCAACAGAATTGAGTTCATTTTTACTAAGTGCATAGGCATGCCCAGTGGGATTGTCAGTATTTAGAATGTGACTCCAGGCCACACCTACTTGTATTCCAGTCTGGGATTTTATATGTTACACACATTACCATCAACCCCTGTTTCTGCAGTACTGCACTTCACTCAAAATGTCCGCAGCATTCCCCAGTTGTCTGTTGTACTAAATATGTGACTTGGGTTGGTAATGTTACACCAACAACACACTGAAAGTCTAATGTTACACCACCAACAGACTGACGGTCTTCCAACTGTCCTGATTTTCACAGAATGTCCAATGTTTTGCCTCCTATGTTTAGTCTGTTCCTCTCACATTTATGTTTTTCTGGTGCTTTATTGAATGCTGACATCGATACAGTTTACTAATTTCAGACAAACAATTGTATGTCAGACTTTATATCCATTGAAATATATGTACTACTGCAACATGTTTAATTCTAGCAAGGTTTATGTCACCAGTATTTAAACTCTGTCCCTATGTTTGGGCCTTTGTCCCCCATGTCTTTCTGGCTTTGTCCAGATTTCTTGCACTACGAGGTTGGGAGGTATGACATTCTGTGAAAACACCAACATACTACTACCTCACATGCAAAACATGTGAGCAATTCCAGATTAGAACCATGTATACCATCAGCCATGCTAGCTTCCCTAGTCCACTGAGCCACTCAAGTCACTAGATAGAGAGGAGTCAACCATCACACATTCAGCAGCATGCATATGAACACTGTTATCCTAAGTGAAGAGAGACACACAATGTGTGAGCGCTATCTATGTTACAGCCCTGAGATTGCCTGGTCCACTGCTGTACCATAGCCGATATTCTGTTAAAGTTGTTATATGGGTACACCGCTATGCTGGGGGTGGGGGAACAACAGCACATGATCTGCTTGGGTAGACAGTAGACCAACTATCATGTGTGCCCACTGTTTAACATCTCCCTTATCTGATGTCATGAATATTCCAGCCATGAGGCCTAGTGAAAATTAAGGAGCACATACTATTGGACTGGGTATCAGTTGTCCTATGTGGATGTTAACTCTGACCAAATAGCCCACTATGTTTTCTTGCTTAAGAGCAGCAGATCCATACATACCATACCTTATTATAGTAATATTTGCAATTAGTGTGTAGGTTAGAGACCTACCTGGAGAATGTAGCAGTTGACAGAACTATAGTTCAGGGCTGACTCTGTGTGATACAAGTGGTACACAGCCAATGCATGGATAGGTACAGGTTGTGTGGGTTGCCCGGCATCAGCTATTTTATTATCTGTATGTGAGTGGGAGTAAGGTGTCAGTCCTTGGGGGCCTAGGTTGTCAGTGTATGTGCTATGTGTTGTTTCTTGGCAAATGCCAGGGCATACTGGGCATGCCTACATCTGCCTACAGGGACATCATCAGGGGGCTCCTCCTCTGAGTCCTCCTGTGAATGTGGCTGTGGTGACCTAGACACTTGTGGGGGGCTGTGTATCCCTTCCTTATGCTGATCCTGCTGTAGCTGCTTCCACAAGATCATATTGTGTAGCATGGCACATACTGTGAACATATGGGCATGTGTGGCTGGAGTGCTGCAGGGCTCCACCATATATATCTAGACACCAGAACTGTGACTTCAGCAACCCAGACACATGCCCTATGATGTTCCTAGTTTGTGCACATGCCTCATTATGGCACTTTTCTGTGGGTGTGTGTGAATTTCTGATGGGTGTCATCATCCATGGTTCCAGTGCATAGCCAGCATCTCCCACTAAATGGCCATGTGGGATGTCCCCCCTAACAAACATCTGGTACAACTGTGATGTGTAATCCAGAAGCAGAAAGACACCACACTCTCCGTAAGCTGCCCAGAACAGTTCTATTGTTAAACCAACACTTCCGTACTTTGGCAAACACTTCAGAGGTTTAGAAATAAATCGTAAAAACAAGCAGATAGATGTAACAAATCTTTTAGATATCTGATCGGTATATATATATATATATATATATATATATATATATATATATATGTATGTATATATATATATATATATATATATATATATATATATATATATGTGTGTATGTATATATGTATGTAGATATCTGCCTAGGCCTATTGTCAGCAACAGTTCCAACATTGACTTCAACATCTAACACCTACAAATGTAGCAGACCTGCAGAAGTCCCTAGCATTCTTTCAGTTAAAATTCCCAAGCCTGTACTCCAATGGTGCAGAGTATGGGGGAAAATCACATTGCAGTGTGTATGCATACTTTATAGTACTCTTCTGTAGGTGCTGCCTGTATGATTGGCTTCCTGTGATACAGTGCACCTACCTAATATATCATTGACATTATTTAATGGCCCTAGTTGATGTTAAGCAAGAATCAACACTAATTAATACATCATTGGCCTTTTAGATACTCTGAGCACTGCAGCGTACCACACAAATATGTACCCCATAGGTAAACAATGCTTAGCAATCAGAGCATACCACTCCGAACTTCCACGCTGAGCACAGTGGTGCACTGTGGAAACATGAGGAAACACATGCCCCATAGCTAAACAGAGCTTAGACATCAGTGCACACACCCCTCAGGCTTCCATGCTTAGCATGGTGGTGCACCAGGCAAACATCTCAGGTAAGGTTCAATCAGCTTATGTTATTGGGCACACCCTCTCTTGATGTCAAGTTACCTCCTCTGTGAACACTTAACATGGTTCTCTGCCTACACAGAGGGGAAATGTGGACATGATTACCCCATTATTCAGTAACTCCACCTCATTTGTATAGGGATCTGTGCTCACAACCTGTATACTACATGCTTTCAAGCCCTTCCACATTAGCAACAGCACCAGTGCACCATTGCTGGGTCCTGATATACATTTCTGTCTCATGGTATTAATATTTGATTTTTCCACTTTTTCTTTTTTAATAAGGCATGTTTTCAAACTGTGGCACAATGTGTAAACATGCTAAGATTATTAAAATAATAAATTTATTTTAATATATTTACTGTAACTTTTGGAACACACAGAGGAGAGTTTTGCTCATATTTGTGTATGCTATGCCATTTTTGTCTATCTACCTACATTTTTACAGCCTCTTTTTCTGTCTACAGTCCTGTGCATGGAATTTTTCCATGTATACTATAGAAACGGACTGTCTCTCTCCTTGCTGGGTCACTCTACCTGCCTCATTTGCATGTGATTCAACTGCTTATGAGGTGATTTGCATGCCACAGAAGTGTCCGTGTTGGCACACTCAAACTGCATGCTGCTCAGCAGAGCTTATTTTAAAAGCATTCGCTCCCATGTTAGCAGTGCAGTGCAATGCCTACACAGAATAAAACGTGTAGGCTTTTATTAAATTCCCCCCATTGTTTACAGAGAGAAAAATTAAAAGGTACAAGAGCAAGTAGTTCAGTAAAAAAAATTTGTTTGAAATTATTGGAAGTGAATAAGGGATAGCAGGTGTTCTAGTAACGAAATACTTGAATGCAGTTATTACAACGGTGTATAATTTAGTTTTATTTAAGTACAGCCAGTGAATGTTTTCTTAAGGCTAAAAATTAATGTTTTCTGAAAACGTATAAGTTGCTTTTAACATTTGGAAGGGGAATAAAAATTAGACAAGAACAGACAGTAATAAGTAGGAGCACAGGCTGTAACATATGTCTTAGCATGTTATACCTTAATTTTAGGTTAGTTTTTGCCTGTATGTACAGATGTTAATTTGGGCCAACTGCTCTTATTAGGAGGATTCATCTTCATTATTTGAAGAAGTATATGGTTTTGTGCATTTGTTTTAAGTCAGACGGTTATGGGGAGTGTTCTGGGGTGTTTTTGAGAGTTTTCATTAAACAAAAAGTCTTGTAAAATGTGACATATGTTCAAATGTAGATGGCAAGAAATAAGTGCATAAAAGATCAACCTGCCAAATATTAGTGGGTGTAACACAAAAGCTGGAAATGGACATTAAAAAAATTGTCATATATATAATAGGTATTGAAGTATATTAGGAAATGCAGAGTGCAAATAGCAATGCTACAGGATACACACTTGGGCATAAATGAGCATAACAATTTGATAATGAAAGGATTTCAAGTAGAGTATCAGGGACAACGGAAAAGGGGAGTACGTAAATTAATTGTTGGAGGAGCTCCAATAGTGGTAACTGAGGGGAAAAAGATAGTAATGCTAGATTTGTGGTAGTAAGAGGCTACTGACAAAGGAGGAGGATTATGCTGGCTTGTATTTTATTCTACCTAAAACCGCTGTTATGAAGTTTAAGAAAATTTTGAGAGAAATTATCTGCATTCAGACTGGAAGATTTGCAGCAGGATGTATCTATGGGACCTAAAGAGAATTATAAGAAAAGAGTGTAGATTTCTGAATAAATTTATGAAAATATTTTGCATGAAAGATGTGAATTCAATAATAGGAAATCAGGGGAATATACATATTATTCCCCAAGGTACAATAACTGGGCTAGGCTAGACAGGAATTATATTTTGCAGGAACATGTGCATTTAATTGAAAGCTTCTGTACATCCAATAGCTATTTTAGATCATGCACCAATAACAACTAAGATAAAAATTCATGGTAATGAAGTACATATGAGACTGTGGTACTTCCCCACCTGCCTGTTAAAAAGAGAGGAAGTTAAGGCATGAGTAGTGGAAATTATTCAAGAGTTATTAGGGAAGACAGAAATTGTTTCAGAAGGTATAGCTAGTGCATGGGGTAAAATGAAAGTGGAGTTTAAAAATAGAGTAGAAATGCAAAAAATAAAAGCAAATGAGAGAGATAAAGGCAGACAGTAATGACCAAACTAACACCTCAGATAACCTCTAGAAATTTCCTAACATACCCCATGCTAATAAATGCCCATGATACATGGGGGCATGGCTGAGTTGGATTGGCTAGGTTTATAAAGGCCCTGGGTGTCATTAGCCTATATATCTATGAATCAATGAAGTATTTAGAGGGGCTGACAATGGTTAACGTATTGCAGAATGGGGAGATCTTACAGAATAAGAAGTACAAACACAGAATGCTAACAAGAAAATAAGGGAGTATCTGGACAATATGTATGAGTTAGAAGAATATTGTTTTTTGATAATTTCAGAGCACAAAAACATTTAACACAATGACTTAGGCAACAAAAACTGGAAAGGGTTGTTGTTAAACTTGGGGGAACTATAACAAGAAAAATAAACAGAAATCTTGTAGAGGTATTAGAGATATTTCAGAAATTTTATGAAAAATTGTATAAAGCAAAGAAATGTGGAAATCAAGAAGCACAAATGTAGATATTTATGGAAGACTTAGGTATGTCAAGGTTGGAGGTAGATGAGGCTCAACAATTAACAGTTACAATAGAAGGAGATGTGAAAAGCAGTGACTTACAATTAGCCTGCAGGCAGATCTCCAGAAACAGATGGTATTTCTGTGGAAGTTTAGAAGCTAGGATTGAAGAAAGTGCTAAAGATCTGGAAAGTTTTGTTTAACAGTATTTTAAAAGGAGGGAAGCACCAACATTCTGAAAGGAACCAGTGGTGGCTGTAATACTTAAAGAACCATCAGACTTCACTTCACTTCATATAGGCCCATTTCACTGTTAAATCATGATTATGAAGTATGTATGTCTACAATAGCTAAAAGAATGATAAAGGTGTTGCCAAAATTGAAAGGCAGAGATCAGTGGAGTTTTCTGGAGTGGAGGCAATTATTTGACAACATTAATAAAACAGTGATGATCCAGAGAGAAGCAGAATGTAAGAAAATGCCACTGTCATTGGTGGGTTTGATGCAAAGAAAGCATTTGACAGAGTAAGCTGGGATTTGGGCAGTGACAGCATTTACACTCCCTGATACAGTAATAAGATTAATTAGGAGGATATATGAGGGATCTGAGGTAAAAATTAAAGTGGGAGGGTTCCTCTCTGATAACATGTGTCTGAGCAGAGGAGCCAGACAGAGGTGTCCTCTGTCTTCATTGATATTTGGATTTATATTTGGAGCCATTGGCAAAGAAAATAAGGGACTCAGAAATTCATGGATATAATTGGTATGGTAATCAAGAAACATTGGGAGAAATTTAATAAAGTCTAAAGGGTCTCGTTTTCCATGTAGGCATTGTGCCATGCTGCTTACATGAAAGTAAGCAGATATTAGATTCAGTAAACACAGCTGGGTAGTGCTCAGACATGCACCAACATGGAAATATCTGTGGCATGCAAATCACCTCATAAGCAGGTGAATTCCATGCAAATGAGTCAGGTAGAGCAATCCAGCAAGCAGACTGGCAGCTCTGAAGACCCCCTGTCAGTGTCTATAGTGTACAAGGAAAAGGTCCATGTACAGGAATATAGACAGACAAAAGGGGCTGTAAAACTGTAGGTAGATGGACAGAAATGGCACAGCACATACAGATATGAGTGAAACTATACACAGTGTGTCTGAAAAAATTAGATAAGTAAATTAAAATAATTTCTTTTTTTTAATAATCTGTGCATGTTTGTGCAACTCACTGCAATGTGCCCGCATGCCTCATAAGAAAAAATAAAAAAAATTTAAAATTGGAAAAACAAAAATAATATTATGTGACAAAAATGTAATACAGGACCCTGCGTGGAGTATATGCAATGGTGTATTGGTGCTGTTGCTAACGTGGTAGGGCTTTGAACTATGTTGTCTCCAGGGTCTGAGCACTGATCCCTACTTAAATGAGGTGGAGTTACTGAATAGCACAAATGGGTATCCATGTCCGCATAACCCCTCCATGTAAGCACAGAACTGTGTTGATGAGGTAGCTGATATCAAAGGAGGGTATATCCAATAACGTCTAAGATGATTTGAGCTTAGCTGTGCCTGTTTGCGAGGCTCGCTGCCATGCTCAGCATGGAAGTCTGGGTGTGTGGGTGCACTGACTTCTAAGCTTTGTTTACCTACAAGGCATGTGTTTCTGCATGTTTGTGCCACTGTGCTGGGTGTGGAAGTGTGGGGGTGTGTGTCCACTGACTGCTGAACTTTACCTACAGGGTGTGCTTTTGCATGGTGCACCAAATTGCTGAGTGTATCTAAAAGGCAATGATGTACTAATTAGTTTGGACCCTTGTTTAACTTAATCTAGGGCCATTAAATGATGTTAATGCTATACTAGGCAGGTGTAACACATCATAGGTAGCAAATTATGCAGGCAGAACCTATAGTAGAGCACTATAAAGTATGCATAACCCTACAATCTGATTTTCCCCCCATATTCTTCACCATTGGAGTACAGACTTGGGAATTTTAGCTGAAAGAATGCTAGGGGCTGCTGCAGGTCTGCTATATCTGTATGTGCTAGATGCTGAAGTCAATGCCATTGCTGACAATAGGCCTAGGCAGAGAAGGAGAAGAGTGCTCAGGCCCAGGGTAACCTTCCAGGAGCTACATGAGGTGGAGATTGTAGAGGCTACAGGGTGGACAGGGACATACTACAAGAACTCACTGAGCTTTGCTGCCCTTATTTTGGAGCCAACAGAGGGGGATCCATCCTAGTGGAAACAAAGGTATGTGTAGCCCTTAGGATAATAGCCTCAAGTATCTTCCAAAGACCAGCTAGGGACATGATGGTGGTCTCACAGGCATCAGTATCCAGAGTACTCCAATGTTTCCTGGGTGACATACTAACACATGCCATTGAGCACATTTATTTTCCAGCAATATGCAACACCTTTACCATGTACCACACTACCCTGAGATACTGGGTGCCATAGATTGCATTCATGTACACATCAAGGCACCACCTGGTAAGGAGGGTCAAATCTATGTCAACCACAAAGGGTACCACTCCAACTGCCAGGTCATGTGCAATGCCCAAAGCATTATCATGAATGTGTGTGCTGGCAGCCCTGGCAGTTATCATGGCTCCCATATCTGGCATGCATCACAGCTGTACCAGATGTTTGCTATGGAGGACATCCCACATGGCCATTTACTGAGGAATGCTGGCTATGCACTGGAACTGTGGATAATGACACCCATCAGAAATGCACACATGCCCATGGAAGAATGCCATAATGAGGCACATGCACAAACTAGGAACATCATAGAGCATGTGTTTGGGCTGCTGACTTCACAGTTCTGGTGCCTCAATATATCTGGTGGAGCCCTACAATACTCTCCACCCACATGTGCACATATGTTCACAGTATGTGCCATGCTACACAATATGATCCTGTGGAAACAGCTGCAGCAGGATCAGCAAACGGAATACATAGCCCCCCCACCAGTGCCTAGGTCACCTCAGTCACACTCACAGGAGGACTTGGAGAAGGATCCCTCTAATGATGTCCCTATAGGCAGATGTAGGTTTGCCCAGTACAACCTGGCAATGGCTAAGATACAACATATAGCACATGCACTGACAATCTAGGGCCCTAGGGACTGACACCTTATTCCTACTCATATCCATATATTACAATAGCTGATGCCAGGCAACCCACACAACCTATACCTATCCATGTATTGGCTGTGTACTGATTGCATCACACAGAGTCAGGCCTGATTTACAGGTCTGTCAACTGCTGCATTCTCAAGGTAAGTCTCTAACCTTCACACTAATTGTAAGGATTACTATTATCTGGTATTGTATGTATGGATCTGCTGGTGTTATGCAAGGAAATAAAGTGGGCTATTTGGACAGATGTAAGATCCACATGGGACTACCGATACCTATTCCAATAGTATGTGTTCCTTAATATTCACTAGGCCTCATGGTTGGAATATTCATGACATCAGGTAAGGGAGATGTTAAACAGTATCTACACATATGTGGAGAACTGTCTACCCAAGCTGATCATGTTCTGTTGTTCCCCTACCCCCAACACAACAGTATACCCATATAACTGCTTTAACAGAAAATCAGCTATGGTTTATAAGTGGAACAGGCAATCTCAGGGCTGTAACACAGATATTGCTCATATGTTGTATGTCTCTGTTCACACAGGATAACAATGTACATATTTATGCTGTTGATTGTGTGATGAATGAATCCTCTGTCTGGTGACCTGTATGGCTCAGTGGACTAGGGAAGCTAGCATGGGTGATGGTGTGGATGGTTCTAATCTGGAATTGCTCGCATCTTTTGCATGTGAGGTAGTACTATGTTGGTGTTTTCATAGACTGTCATACCTCTCAACCTCTGCAAGAAATCTGGGCTAAGCCTAAACATTTGAGGGGACAAGGGGCCAAACATATGGACAGATTTTAAATATTGTTCCCATAAACCTAGAAAGTTGATGGAATTAAATGTGTTGCATTATGACATATTTTCTGAAGGATATAAAGTATAAAACACAAATCTTTGTCTGTGTTTAGTATAATGTAGTTATGTCAATATTCAATAATTCACCAAAAGACCATGAATATATGAGGAACAGACCAAACATGAGGCAAAAACTCTGGACATTCTGTGAAAATCAGGACAGTTGAGAGGTATGCAGACTGTCAGTCTGTTGGTGGTGTAACAGTACCAACCTCAGTTATATATTAAGTACAGTACACAGTTGGGGAATGCCATGGGCATTTTGAGTGAAGTGCAGCACTGCAGAAACAGGGCCGGATGTTAATGTCTGTAACATACAAAATCCCTAACTGGAGTACAGGTATGTGTGGCCTGGAGTCACTTTATCAGTACTTATAGTCCCACTGTGCATTCCCAGACACCTAGTTAAAATGAGTGCAATTCTGTTGCCCCTGCATCAAAATGACCTGTTATGTATAAATGTCTATATATATATATATATATATATATATATATATATATATATCCATCTATCACTCTCTCTCTCTGACATGCATAGTATATCTATCACTATGCAGTGACAGATATATACCAATATATATAGCTATATATATTAAAATGATACATACACTTCCTCATATATCTACATAACATATATACATACCATACAGACAGACAGCTACATTTATATATGCATCCCTGTTATATACAGAAATATGTGTGTGGATGTCTGTATTGTCTGACATACCCTAATAATGGTGAGTAATCCTGCACTATCACACAGCCATACTGTTGCTCAAAGGATCCAAACTAAGGTCTCAACAGTAAAAATCCACCCATAGACAGACACAGGTGAGCAGGTGGTGTAATGTATAATGTTGTCAATGCACATATGGACAGGGCACATTATCCCTGCCCACAGGTTCGCCTGTGTAACTGCAAGCAGCCACATATGGCCATACTTGTAAATGTACATACACACACACACACACGCACACACACACACACACACACACACACACACACACACACACACACACACACACACACACACACACACACACACACATCTCACTGCTAGAATGCTACATGCAGATAACAGTATGAAGATATCACTCTGCAGGCCACAGATGCTGTTCAACACAAGTCAAGTCTAGTTTGTACAATGCACAAGTACTATGCCTGCAATCACATATACAACAGACTTAATCTGTGGCACGTGCAATAAGTACTGTGATCTATAGTGTGTAACACTAGATAGGTAGGAGTTCTAATCTCACTCCAGCCCACTTGGTGAGTGTCTGTGTGTGTGTATGTATATTTCACTGGAAAACAATGGGCATGCTCTCATGGGCTATCTACCTGCAATGGTTATGCACTTTTTGGGCCTATAATTTGCTGCTTGCTTCCAAACTGCCCTCTTCTACAAGGCCTGATAATGTCAGTCACCTTAAGACTACCATCTGACAGTGAAGTATTAGATGTAAGCCATGGCGCATGCAATAAGTACTGTGATCTATAGTGTATAAGACTAGATAGGTAGGGGTTCTAATCACATTCCAGCTCACTTGTGTGTGTGTGTGTGTGTGTGTGTGTGTGTGTGTGTGTGTGTGTGTGTGTGTATTCATGTGTCATAACCTCAGTAACCTAGACCGAGGTAGAGTTTTGTAGTGTTTTATTTGCAGCGGGTGATGTGGCCCCCCCAAAGGACTGAACACAATAAGGCCTGCTTATGTCATCAAGCATAATATGTCCTAAACTGGTAGTACTAGCAGACATGAGGTATGTTGCGTGCAATATGCACTGTGATCTGTAGTATGTGCAGTTATATAGGTAAGTGTTCACATCTAGATACAGCCAACTTGCAATATGTGTTTGCCTTGCCGTGTCCTGTATGCAGTGATTGGAAGTGGTGCTAGTCTCAACGCAGCCATGTTTGTGTATGAGCCTGTTAAAGAATTGTACATCATGTTATGGAACCATAGGATGTTTGAACTGAACTAGAATAATTGCCATCCAGCCCTCAAGATCATAGACATCGTCATACCCGTAGTTACAGGATCAGCATATATATTACCCCAGTCCAACAGAGACACAGGCAGACACCCTGTGTTGAGATGATGGACACCCAGCCAGTCAGACAGATGGCATGTGCTGAGGTGGACTGAGGTGCTCTTTGTGCCATTAGGCAAGGTTCTGTTCCAATGGCGTCTTTCAGTCTGTTAGACAAATCTCTCCCCCTAGTATGCAGTGCTAACATCACATACTAGGTTAATGTCCTTACAGTGAGTCATTCATCTACTATGCTATACAGCCAGTACGACATCATACAACATATGGCTGCTGGAAGAAGTAATGGGACTTGTTTAGACTACACACTTGGACATTACAGATAGCCCCCCAAGCTAGACGCACACCGAGTGGCACCCAAACTATCGCTGCTGACTTGAGAATGCACAAGCAAGCCTCCTCTAAATGCCTCTGAATTCAAAGCAAATATTTTAAAGTGACTCAGGGTAAAGAACTATCCTACCTAAAAGTGTTTTTTACTGTTTAGCGTTCTGTTGCAGGAATTAGGCAGCAATAACTCTAACAGAAAACAGGTTATATATATTATTGGCAATTCCAACAAAAACTACAGCAAGCTGCCATTAAACGTGGTTACCTTTAAGACCCAGGGAAATCCTTGTGGTGTAGTCCCCGCTCCGCTTCACCCTCGCTCCACTCGGGCTCGCTCCGCGTCCCTCCCTGCCCCCTATTCCCACCCGCCCCCACTACCTCTACATTTATTAGGTCATCAAGCCCATCCCCTTTACCACCACCCAATCACAGCTGTCCCTCACTCTGTTACTTCTCCCCTCCATTTCTCTGCCTGTCTATATTACTAAGGCTACTCCCTCAGTTCGCCCACCCACTAAACTCTCTCCATAACACTCTCTACTCCCACCTCCAGCTTTTTACATACCAATTGTACCAAGGTAATTCCCCCAGCTCAATCCACTCATTAACCTCTCCCCTCACCATGGATAGAAACTCTTTTACTACCCTCCCCCTCATACCATTACTCCTTATTATACCTTATCTTTTAACAAGTTATGAAACCCTAGCCCTAACAGGAGCCTACCTCCCCAAGGGTCAGACCTCCCTGCATTCCCATAACCCCTCCAATCTCATCCCTCCCTCTCACTACCCTGCTACTAACCTGATCCCTAAAAGAACTCACCCTACTCTCTGTCGCCCGAAAACATCCTCAACAAGGGACCATCTTAAATTACTAATTAAACTCCAAAAAATACTTGATTACTTGAAAAAATCCATCACAAAAGATGGTGATATCCACCCCAACCCAGGCCCTAATATTGACCTAGGCTCTAACTCCCTGAACACAGCCAGAAGCCCAGCGGGCTCCCTCCTTATGCTTCACCTTAATCTAAGAAGTATCAATAATAAAGTTCAGAACTTGCATGCTATGCTTGCAACCCACTCCCCTGACATCATGTGTCTCTCAGAAACATGGCTCAAACCAAGCACTAAGGATGAGGAAATCATCCCACCTGGGTATAACATCCTCAGGGCCGATCGAATAACTAGAAAGGGTGGGGGAATAGCTGTCATGTTCAAGAACTCCTTGAACATCACAATGAATCCACTCCAACCTCCAAAAGTTCCTAACCTGGAACTGATTGCCCTAAAGCTATGCCTAAACAACCAAAAAAGTATTAATCTCATGGTAATTTACTTACCACCAGGCAAAAATGTTGAAAACCTAGAACAAACTCTTAGTTGGCTTGCTACCAACTATCCCCAAGAAACTATAATTTTAGGAGATGTTAATATTGACTGGTCTCTCTACTCCGCTCAGTCAAATCCTCTCCCCATTAACTTACATGGATTCTCCCAAAATATTCTTTCTCCCACTAGAATTGGACATGCCCAACAAAAGGAGAGCATCACTGACTGGCTTCTTACTAACAAGGATCCTAACAACTATACCACAGGGACCCTTCTCAACGACCTTAGTGACCACCTTATTACCTTTATTATAAAACACAAATGTCCAACTACAAACCCCCCCTAACTAGACTAGTTAGGAACAGCAAGAATTTTGTCCCAGACCAATTTCTTGCAGACCTCAAGGCATGTAACTGGTCCATCCTAAAAACTTTACCCTTAGATGAGAGTGTATCATACTTTAATGACACCTTCCTCAAGATACTTGACTCTCGTGCTCCTAAGCGACTTACTAGAACTAAGGAACGTATCGCACCTTGGCTAACAAAAGATACTCAAACAAAAATTAAACACAGAGACCAGGCCTGGAACAAATGGAGAACCACAAAAACCCCCCTAGATCGCATCAAGTTTCTGCAGCTTAGAAATTCAACCAACGCAGTCGTTATGTCTGATAAAAAACAACATTTCTGTCACCTCCAAGATAAACATCAGTATAATCCTAAAAAATTCTGGGCTGGTTTCAATCACCTCCTTCATCCAGGTAAATCTACCACCCCCACCCCTGAAAAACTCATGGATAAAGATCCAAGCGAAATAGCCAACACTTTTAATTCTTTTTTTATTGAGACCATCCAGTCCCTCGCCAGTCAGCTTACTACTTCTCCCTCGGCTGCAACCTTAACCAAAGACCCAACTCAACCTGCCTTCAACCTACAACCTACCTCTACCTCCTATATTCGTACCCTCTTGAAAAAACTTAAACCAACCACCCTAGCGGCTGACTTACTCCCAGCCAAATACTTACAAATAGCATCTGATGCCATAGCCTACCCTGTTTCAATCTTGATCAACCGGACCATTTCTGAAGCTTCTATTCCCTCAATCTGGAAAATCTCTTATATCATCCCTCTCCATAAAGGAGGGTCCTCCACTGACACATCTAACTATAGACCCATAGCTATACTGTCTCCTCTAGCCAAAATTATGGAATGCTGCGTTCACAAGCAACTCATTACCCACCTCACACAAAATAACCTCCTGTCCAACACCCAACACGGCTTTCACTTCATCATAGCACAACCACTGCTCTCCTCTCCTTTGTTGACTCAGTCAACCACAACCGCAATAATAAATTAATATCCTCTGCACTCTTTCTAGACCTATCGAAAGCCTTCGATATGGTCAATCACCAACAGTTGCTCCAAACACTGGAAACCTTTCATCTTAGCAAACCAACCATAAGTTGGTTTAATGCCTACCTCTCTTGTAGAAAACAGGCGGTTCAGTGGCAAAACAGGCTATCAGACCTACTCCCCACTAATATCGGTGTTCCCCAAGGATCTATTCTCGGTCCCCTTCTTTTTTCCATCTTTATAAATGGTCTACACTCTATCATTCCCAAAGCCACCTGCATTCAATATGCAGATGACTCCACCCTGATCTGCTCTGACGTCTCTCGCCAAACTCCAAGTCACAACCCAAAACTGCTTTTCCATAGTCGAAAAATGGTTCTCGGAACTAAAACTCCTACTTAACCCAACCAAAACCAAATTACTTCTATTTTTCCCCACTCCAGTTACCGCCCAAGGAATAAAACCTCCTAACACCCACAACCCAACCTTCTATGTGTCCTCCAACAATGGTACCATAATCTATCCTGTCTCCCACACCAAACTACTAGGGGTGACCATAGACCACAAACTTAAATTTGATATGCATGTAAACCTGACCATTAAGTCGGTCAACAAGAAACTTGGGTCCATGTATAGAATAAAGAACTTCTTAACCCCGCACACCAAACTAACCATCGCCCGGACCCACCTCCTCTCCACACTCCTTTATGCCTCCCCAATATTCTCCTTCCTTCACAAGAGAGAGCTCAATAAACTATCTACTACCTATAACCACATACCCAGATTCATAACTGGAATGCCCTATCGCACCCATCACTGCCTAAATCTAAGGACACTGGAATGGCTAGAACTGCCCAACATTCTCAAACTCAACCTACTCACTGAGGCATTTAAAATTATCAACCATCCAGATAAAACCCCCTCACTGAACAAAATACTTACCCCCTACTCCAACCTTACGTCCCTCAGGTCATCCAAAAGTCTACAAGTGCTGACCATTAAATCTAACAACTCGGGTGGTGAAGCTCTATATGCCAATTCCATTGGCAAATCCTGGAATGCCCTCCCAAACAACCTAAGACTTATGACCTCTCTGCACCAATTTAAAATACACCTTAGAGCTTTCCTAAAGTCCCAATGGCTATGCCTCTGCTCTAATCCAGACTAATAGCTAACGTCCCTGGCTCACCTAGGCCTACCTAAGCCTCTACCCAACCCAAAACCTTAAGGGTCCACAATGTAGCCCTGTTAGTCCATCTTTACAAGTCTGTATCTCTTTTAAACTATATATATAACTACTTGCTTGCTTTATTTTGCCTATAAACATCAGTGTATTTATTTGCTTCAGCTTTGTCCTTGTATTTGTTTATGTACCTCTGTTCATGGAGCTTTTCTCCCCGGGCCTCCACTGAAAATGGACATGTATCCAGTTGGACTAGCCAGGTCAACAAATGTAAAATAAAATAAAATAAATAAAATAAAATAAACATAAGGTACACAAACGTATGTGGAGTACTCATGACAAATGCCAGCATACAGTATCTGTCAGTAGCCACTACAAGTGGCATGGTGAGCCATCACTGCATTACACAACAGCTTAGCAAAGCTCCTCATGGTGCCCTGCAGAGTCCTACAAGTGGCCGAGAGACAAAGAGAGACTTTGGAAGTGTTTAAGTATTGATTCTTTCTTGTTGTATACCTGAAACACCGATTCCACTGAAAACGCGGTTATTCAGTGCTTCTGTGGAACCCTACTGATATCTGCATTGCTTACTGTACTTAAAATTCATTGTTGCACTTTAAAAAGTTACTGTTTGTCATTTTTGCTTGTATATCTGTAACATAGTTGTAGGCTACACACTCAAGTACGCTAGCCTCCTCTGTGCATTTAGAGTTATTTAAGTTGCTAAATTTCTGTTATCTGTGAAAAAAGAAAAAATACAAAAAAATAATCTCCCTGCTTTCCTGCCTTTCTGTACTAGTCTAGACCAGTTTTCAGGCTTTGCTGAATCCAGGACTGTGGTTAAGGTTCCTGTGTTGCCCATATCATACTTGAATAGTTAGGTGGCTTCCTTGTTCACTGTGAGAGAGGGAACTCTGAGCAGCCTATCTGTCCCTGTACGAGTGGTCCCAGCAGAGCAATTTGTAGCTCATTGGCCATATTGGGCTAATTTCTATCCTTTTGTTCTCCCTGGTATAAAAATTGCTTAGCGCGGTTTTTACGCTTGTATACAGCTCAGCAAAGCTCCTCGTGGTGCCATGCAGAGTCCTACAAGTGGCCGAGAGACAAAGAGAGACTTTGGAAGTGTTTAAGTATTGATTCTTTCTTGTTGTATCCCTGAAATGCTAATTCCGCCAAAAACGCGGTTATTCAGTGCTTCTGTGGAACCCTACTGATATCTGCATTGCTTACTGTACTTAAAATTCATTGTTGCACTTTAAAAAGTTATGGTCTGTCGTTTTTGCTTGTATATCCGTAGCATAGTTGTAGGTTACACACTCAAGTGCGCTAGCCTCCTCTGTGTAGTTATTTAAGTTGCTGCATTTCTGTTATCTGCGAAAAAAGAAAAAATACAAAAAAATAATCTCCCTGCTTTCCCGCCTTTCTGTAATAGTCTAGTCCGGTTTTCAGGCTTTGCTGAATCCGGGACTGTGGTTAAGGTTAGGTGGCTTCCTTGTTCACTGTGAGAGAGGGAACTCTGAGCAGTCTATCTGTCCCTGTATGAGTGGTCTCAGCCCAGCAACTTGTAGCTCATTGGCCATATTGGGCTAATTTCTATCCTTTTGTTCTTCCTGGTCTAAAAATCGCTTTGCGCATCGGGCAGCACTGGTTAATCGGGTTTAAACTATTCCCGGCTCCACAAAGTCTACTCTCCACTTTTTTCCCTTGGAACTGCTCTAACTCTCAAATTAAACACTCTATTCTAAATGTAAAACCCTGCACTTGCTCATATAAGCAGTTTCTATAAGTTAAGTACTAATAATCTAAATAAGCACTACATCCTCATATACTCCCCTTGAGTACTTTATCCCCTATTGGTCCTTTCTGATTCAGTTGCAAAGGAGTTCCCTATACTATTCTAGCATGTCCAAAGGTCAGCTATTGGTTTCCTCTCCAGTCCAGCTGGTGAATCTGGGAATCTTGAGGCAATGCTACAACTGCCTCATGTACACAGACAACCCTCTCCTCCTCCTAAAGTGCAAATATATGTGAGAGATGCAACCATATAGCCAAACTGGAGGCTGAGCTCTCTCGATTCAGTGCTAGCGTAACCAGTCAGGGGGGGAAGGTAACCACACACAACACAAATTCAGTCTTACATAGTCCTACCACAGCTGCAGACCAAACACATAAACACACAAAAACATACTCGGAGGCTCTAAATAAAAATCTGCCAAAACAGCAGAGACCTCCAAAGCAGACAGCCAAGCAAACACTACCCCAAAACAAAGCACAGGCAACACATAGCTCACAAAGTCAGTGTGCTAAACAGCCACAGCCCTTAAGGCTCAACAACATACCTGATACACTTGTAATAGGTGACTCTATAGTCAGACACACTGACATCCATCTCACCAGGCTGAACAAAGAAAAGGTCACAGTGAGCTGCCTGTCGGGCACTAGAATCCGCCACATAACACAAGCACTCAGGTCACTCCAAAGCAAGTACAAATATGACTCAGTCATTGTCCATGCTGGTGTGAATGACCTGAGACGTACCTCCCTGGACTACATGAAAAGAGACATAGAGGAGCTCTCTGATCATGTAGCCCAGGCCGGTATGACCCTGACCTTGAGCAGCATCTTACCCTCACCAAGAATGGTGCCTTGGTATAAAGACAAAATGATCAATTTCAACAACTGGCTTAAGTATTGGTGTCATTCAAAGGAAATCCAGTATCTGTCTGCCTGGGATGACATGCTCGACAAGCCACATTGCTTCGCAAGGGATGGCTTGCACCTGTCACCCCTGGGCTTTCGGATATTAGCAAAGGCTCTTGCCACCCCCATAGTGCCTTTTTTAGGCAAGGCTCAAAAGACAAACCGACCTCCTTAGACAACACAAGTAGAAAGAAACTAAGGGTAATGCTGCTCAATGCCAGAAGTCTAAACCTCAGGATGCATGCTCTCAAAGCCCTCCTCAGTATGGAGAACATTGATGTCTGTGCAGTGACAGAAACCTTGTTCAAGGCTCCCGAGAGCACCCCAGCACTACCCAGGTTATACCTCATATCATGCTTTTCGGTCCCAAAACTCAGACCGAGCCACAAAAGGAGGGGGAGTATCCATATTCATCAAGGACACCCACACCTCCAGGTTAGTGGCATTGGACGAAGCATCGGAGACCATCCATGTACAACTAACAGTGGGCAAAACTGCCTTTCAGTTTGTAGCATGCTACAGACCACCCTCTCAAACTCAGGAACCCCACTTGGCCTTCCTGAAGACACTGGAGAATATGAAGGTCTCTCCAAACACCATCATATTGGGGGGCTTCAACTATCCAAACATAGACTGGGAGCATTACTCAAGCCCCAACACCCTAGCCCAGAGGTTCCTAGAATTCATAAACTCAAATGCTATGGAACAATTGGTCACCACTCCCACAAGGGGGGAAAACATACTAGATCTGATCATCACCAACATGGGAACACAATGTTCCATACCAGAAGTATACCACTCATTGGTAAGATCGGACCATAAATTAATCTCACTAGAAATCCACATCCCGCCCCCACCCCCAGCACAAAAGACCACAGTGAAGAACTTCTCAAAAGCTAACTTCACACTTCTTAAAACCAAAGTGGAATCCTTCAAGGCCCCCAGGCCAGTGGAAACCATGGCCCTATCTGCTGAATCCTTTATAAATGCATTCTATGGACACCTTCAGGAATGCGTGGATCATGCAATCCGAAATAAAACCAAGATCCATTCCCCCAAAGGCAGGCGTCCTGTCTGTTGGACCCCAGCCATAAATAAGCTATACAACAGAAGGAGGAAGCAACTACATGATAGAGCAAAATCCCTAAAAGGGAAGGCATCTCTGATCAGTACTAGCAAAAAACTACGATCACTCATAAAAACATCCAAGGCCACTTTCGAGAGAAAAATTGCACAAGCAACAAAAGATAATTATAAGGCTTTCTTTAGTTATGTTAGAAACCTGGGTGGCAACTCCCAGACATGCTCAGAGTTAGTCCATAATAACAAAAAATACACTGAACCCTCAGACATTGCCAACATCCTGGCAGACAGGTTCAGTGCAAACTTCTCCCCCCCAAAAGGACAAATATCTATCCCAGCAGAGTGCTGCCTCTCTGACATCTCAGATGCCCAGGTGAGAGCCTCCCTCTCCAAAGCAAAAAAACACAGCATCAATGGGACCGGACGGTGTCCCAGGCTGCATGCTACATGAACTCCAAGAAGAGCTATACCCTCTCATAAAGCTGCTATTCAGTCTTAGCCTTACTACATGATATGTACCCAAAGAATGGCGTACAGCAACAGTAGTCCCACTCCACAAAGGAGGCACCTCTACAGACCCTGGAAACTACCTGCCCCATAAGCCTGACTAGCTTGGTCTGCAAAGCTATGGAGAGGATCATTATGGAGCTCATAAACAAAGACATTGGGGACTTACAGACATTGGATCCTACCCAATTCGGCTTTGTCAAGGGCAGATCCTGCCTTCTGAACCTGGTAGATTTCTTTGAAACAGTCACCAAGGCCATTGATGAAGGTAAGGTGGTCCACACAGCCTACCTAGACCTCGCAAAAGCCTTTGACACAATACCCCACTCGGGCATCGTAGACAAACTCTCCAGCCTAAATATAAACCTCTATGTCATAAGATGGGTTGCAAACTGGCTCAAGGACAGAACCCACATGGTCAGAATTGCTGGAGCCATGTCAGACTCTAAACCAGTTAAAAGTTGCGTCCCACAGGGCTCAGTCCTGGGACCTCTCTTATTCGGAATATATTTTTCTGAGGTACAGGCTAACATGGGAGGACTGTGGCTGACCAAGTTCGCAGATGACTGCAAACTGGGCGCATAATTGACTCTCCAGCTGACACAAGCATCCTCCAAAAGGGTCTCATAGAGATGGATAACTGGTGCCAGAGCCACGGCCTTAAACTAAATGCCAAAAAGTGTATAGTTATACCCTTTGGCAAAAACAAAGTGCCCACAAATTACCACATAGGAGGTAATCCATTAAGTACAGAAGAAGTAATTAGGGACCTGGGGACCCAAGTTGATTGTAACCTCTCCTTTGACAACCACATTGCATTGCCAAAGTGGTTAGGAAGATCTTCTATATAGCCAACCTTATCATGAAAGGATTCACATCTAGATCAAGGGAGATCATTGTGCCCCTTTACTCATCCTCATCAGGCCCATAATTGAGTACAATGCCCCATTTGGGATGTACCTTACCCGACACCTGCAGCAACTAGAAAGACCCCAAAAGTACCTCACTAAGAGGATCAAGGGACTCAAACAGATGCCATATGCTGCTCGGCTAAAGAAACTCAAGCTCTACTCAGTTGCATACCGCCTACTCAGAGGCGATCTATGCCTGACGTACAAAGCCATGTCCATCCCTGAATTAATGGGCATGCTCCACCTCAGAAAATCCAAATCCCTCAGAGCTACGCGATTGAGTGACTTGAACCTCAGCACAGAAATAAGTAGGACATGCTGGAGGGACAGATTCATAACCCAGAGGTTCCCTTCACTCTGGAATAGAATCCCAGTCCATGTTAGGCAGAGCCCCTCACTGACTCTCTTCAAGAAAAATCTTGACTAGTGTATGGGAGATCGTAGGTTTACCCCGGGGATCACTTCTGTGTCGCTACTAGACAGAGGCACAGTAAACACAACCTTAAAAGGGGCACAGTAAACTCATTCCAAGGGGTGGCGAAAGCCAAACACTCTGGCTAAGCTTGTAAATGCCCTAGGGCAGATAGCCTAGTATGACCCTATGAACAAGTACATGTTAACTAATATAGTCACCCTGTGCATCAGGCACATAGCTTCATTTTCCTGCATCAACGATGAGGATGACAGGGATGTGGCACAGGTATCATCACTTGCATGTGGTGTTGTGTAGGGGTGCAGGAGGCCTAGGCTGGCCCAAATGGTAGACAGCATGTGTGTGAGGCAGGAGTGGAGCATGTAAGATGGACCATGGAGAGGTGGCCTGTGTGTCTGTAGGTGACCTGCATTTGACAGTGGTGTGTGTGTGTGTGTGTGTGTGTGTGTGTGTGTGTGTGTGTGTGTGTGTGTGTGTGTGTGTGTGTGTGTGTGTGTGTGTGTGTGCGTGCGCACGCACGCGTGTGTGCACACAGTCATGCTCAGTGCTAGCCCTACATTTGTGTATATTGGGCAGCTTTGGACTGTACATGGTAGAGTTGACAGTTCACTGTCTACAGCCCCAAACATGGGAACTGGGTCTGCCAAGAGTTGCACTGACACCTCCATGCCCAAGGGCAGTAGTGGTGCTAGTACCTGATGGTGACTACTGTCTGCTGGGACTGTGTCCCCCACAGGACTGCCCGTGAACATGAGCCATGGCCTGCCATGTCATGGTGTAGACAGAACACTCCCTTCTGTAGCACTGGTTGTACTGCCACTATGGGAGCGTGAGTGTGCATGGCCATGTGGACTCTCAGCAGATGGGGTTACTGACCTACATACATAGGTCTGATGCTCAACTCCAACCATCCATTCCAGCAGAGATTGCGTGCGGTCCAAGACATACACTGTCTCAGCCCACTGTCTGTCCACTGCATCAGTGAACAAATCCAGGGTGTCCTCAGTGTGGTGGAGGCAGTCATGGATGTCAGACTGTGCTGCATCCATAACTATAAGCATAGGTCTGGTGTTCTGTTCAGAATATGCTTGTGCCTCTATGATGAACCAAAACATGGGCCGAGTGACTCATGATGTAACACCTGCAACTGGTGGTGGACAGACAGCAGGCTTCCTGCAAGCACCCCTATCAATCCGCCTGTGTGAGACCTCACCAGCTCTCTGGCTATGGCCAGTGTCTACACTCAATGGAGCCATAGCTGCCATACTTTCCTGTTCAGTGTCCCCATGCTCTGACTGTTCAATATCTGTGGCATTCAGGGACAGGGTATGTATAAGCATATAGACTGTGTGCAGCGACAATGGGGTAAATGAGGGATGTCTACCTCTGGGACAGATTCAGCACCCCCAATTGTGCCTCACTGTGGCCACCATTATCATCATTGTGTGAAGAGATGCTGACATTAAGTTGTGTAGGGGACAGATACCGACCCCCATTGTCACCTACAATAAGAAAAAAAAAAAAGCAGTACGTTAATACCTGAACTATTGTGCATGAAAAGCCTCCAAGACTCATAACAATAAAGACCCACAATTGGATTAGCAGTCAAACAACTTTGTTCACCGCATTCATCCGCAAAACACTTCTTCAGAAAAAAATACAAATTCAACTCAGGACCTTATAACAACCAGTAATATTTACCTTTTAATCAGTATGACACTATACTTGAAAAAACAACACACAAAACCCAGTACAACTCTCTTAACAAATATATGGAAATACTCATTTCACTGTCTAATGTATTTACCTTCAACCTATTGTATTTTAAAAGGCATTTTAGATTCCTTGCCTCATTTAAACCAGGTTTCTTATCTGTTCTTAACTGCCAAAGTATATCTGTTTTTTGAACTACACTCATGTGACTACCCCCTCTAGAAACCTTAAGTACCTGTTCCAGACTGGAATTTAAAAACATCCTACATAGTTTATACACATAGTTATGTTTACATAGGACATTATTCTGGCCCTTCACTGTACTAGAATATAATTGTTCCTTTACGAAACAAGTGTCATGCTTACCAGGAGCAGGAGCACAGCCTTGGCCAATACCTGATGGACCTGTGAAAAGTTGAGGGTGGGGCAATATTAGTACTACCGCATGTTGCAACACAAGGTAATACATCCATATATCTCACATTTACAGTAGCTACTGTATTACTTGTATTGGTCACAATCTGATTATGAGTGTATAAATAAATGCTGTAGTAGGTGTATTTGCAAGACATATCAGCACACCTACAGGCTGTGACATGTTCTACATCCATTGGTATATGCAAGGCTTTATATGGATGTATTTCTTCACCAGGGTCCCAGTTGCACATGCATTTTGCCATTAATGCCTTGGCAGGTGTCTTTCTACATGTTGCTGCTAAAAGGGCACATGTACCTGCTATCAGAGGCCTCACATACATCCATTATTATGTATTTGGCTTTATAGTGGTGTACTATTGCACCAGAGTCCCAGGAACACTCCCAAGTTTTCCAAAGAACAAAGACCTGACACCCACATAAAAGTATCTACAGCCTGACACACTGACTGCTACAGTATTACAAAGCTGATCACAGTAAGCTTTCCCGCTTGCTCCTCAGCTGGGGAAACTGTGGCACCCACCTCCACGATGTATGTTGTGATGGATGCCTGGGAGATGTTGTGTGTGCCTAGGTATCCCAGGAATTTCTCAGTGGCCAAGAGTGGCTGTTCTGCTGCCGGGCCTCCATCGGTGACAACACGATCCCTGGCTACATCTACTGCTCTTCATTGTTCAGCATTTATCATGTCAGTTGCCCGGTTGTGAACCTGCTCATATGTCCAGCCTTGCTGGGCCATGGCATTCACATCACAGACAAGGTCTGCCCACAGCGCAGCCCACTGTTCCTTGTTTTGTCTCCACCTGGGTAGTAGGATGGGATTATGTTGCCTTAGTGCTTGCATTATAATTTCATTCTCTACATCTGAGAAGGGTGCATGGGGTCTACTGTACATAATTCCTGAAAGACAACAAAAAGGGAACACATTACAGGATCACATGTGGACGTGCACTATGTACAGATACAGCAAGGCCAAAATGGCTGGCAATAACCACTGCTTGTTCATATATGTCATCATCCACAGTGTGCAAACAGACAAAGTATGTGGATACAATTGAGATAGTAGCAATAGTCAGGTATTCCCATGTGTGCCATGACAATTAGTGCTGTATTCTCATACACCCAACACTCAGGTCTACTGTGGTGCATCCACTATGGGCAACCCCTCGATATGTCATATGAACAATGCCACATGAATAACAGTGTGCTATTACAACCACTATAAAGGGACAGTCCAAAAAGACCAGTGTGCCACAATGACAAAAGACAATACACCCTTGATGTTTTGCATGTCCTGTGTAGGTGTAAGACAGCAGGAGGTCACTGACATGTCATTATCACAGATCTAAGACAGGCTTAATGCTGTACACACTATTCCCCATAAGTCTATTCGCCCATCTGCAACCTGTTGTACACAAAAACATTTACATACCTGATGGAGTGCAGTACTCCTCTGTTGATATGTGGTGATAATATAAATGGCATGCTCTGTGTGAGGAAGGTCTCATACAGAATGGTTCCCCATAGCCAGCTGCTTGCCTTTTAAACATGCTTCCCAGCAGCTGGTGATTACCTTTAAAATAAATCTATGGTTTAGAAATGCTAATTGCAGAGAAAACAGCTGATTTGCACTATCATCAGCCAATGACTTGCAAGCACTGTAGAATATATAAGGCCCTCATATAGATTAGGGCCTCTTTCTAATATGTTGTGCTCAACATTACTGGGGTGAGGAGGCTACATTGTCACAGGGGGTAGGTTTGCAGCAGTCACCTTTACATAGAGATGGGTGTGCTACAGGCTGCAGCTACTGCTGTAGGTAATAGACATAGACAGACATTGTGAAGACTTTGGAGGACAACAAGCTGTAGGAGTAACTGTGTGTGTTGTATCAGCTTTGTAGATCCAGGCCCAGAGTGAGAGTACCC
This sequence comes from Protopterus annectens, assembly GCF_019279795.1. Lineage (NCBI taxonomy): Eukaryota > Metazoa > Chordata > Ceratodontiformes > Protopteridae > Protopterus > Protopterus annectens. The sequence continues at coordinate 494,993,391 of NC_056737.1, read as the reverse complement.
TCTACACTCCAATGAAGGCATGTGTTTAAGGTAAGTATGTTAGGCAATGGTATCAATAACAAAGTACTAAGCAACAGGTTTGGTGTGTCCTTGAACAAGATGGGGTATATATATATATATATATATATATATATATATATATATATATATATATATACATATATATATATATATATATATATATATATATATATATATATATATATATATATATATATATTATAGTCTGGTAGTAATGTACAGCATGTATGAGGGCAGTCCTTGTTACAAGCAGGGACTTCAAATGTGTGTCTTCGTTGTTCAGCTGTGGTAATTTGCACTGTGACTCTGGCAGGATTGTGTGGTGCAATCTGAAATTAGTGGCCCTCATTTTCAATACCTAAGTTGACATTCTCTATGAATGCATATTACTGCATGATATGACAATTTTATGCACATATACATTTGCTATAGGGATACATGAAGTGTGTTCCTACCTGCAGACATGTGACTTCCATCAGTTAAAGCAGTCATTTAATTTGAGATGCAGTGTGTGGATAAAGAGTGCATGACTCTGTCATTAATTGCTGGCTTCACAATACTGAAAATTCACTGCTGCCACACCACTGGATTTGTACCCAGGACTGTTTGTGGCAAAAATGTACTGTTTATGAGGCATTTAATAGACTGAGCTACTGAGTCACTGCTGTAGTAGGTGTATTTGCAAGACATATCAGCACACCTACAGGCTGTGACATGTTCTACATCCATTGGTATATGCAAGGCTTTATATGGATGTATTTCTTCACCAGGGTCCCAGTTGCACATGCATTTTGCCATTAATGCCTTGGCAGGTGTCTTTCTACATGTTGCTGCTAAAAGGGCACATGTACCTGCTATCAGAGGCCTCACATACATCCATTATTATGTATTTGGCTTTATAGTGGTGTACTATTGCACCAGAGTCCCAGGAACACTCCCAAGTTTTCCATTAAGTTTTATTCAAGTTTGGGTGTTGCGCCACAGAGATATGCTAAAACGTGCTTAATGACTGTAACTGGCAATTATTATGTTTTTTAAAGCACCTGTTTTAAGAAAGAGTTGCATGGTGTAGCAGGTTAATGCACTGGTCTCTAGGTGCGATGTTCTGGGGTTCCAAACATGGGACAGGTGTTCATTTTGTAAATGTGTAATAGAATTTTACGGACACACATAATCAATATAGGTCTCTTTAGCTAAGCTTAAGGAAGCTGAGTGATGCTGCGTCACATGCAGCATTGTGCTAAAAAATATAAAGAAAAGGAAAATGGGGAGGTAGGAAAGTGGTGAAATGGGGTGCAAGCAGGAGAAAAACATAAAGGAAGGCAGGTAGGGATGTGCAGGGAGGGTGTAGGAAAGAACTATAGCTATTCATTTCTTGTACAGCAACAACTGTGTACTTTGACAGAATATGTACATGGATTTGAACTCTGTTCCACAGAGAGAGGGGTAACGATGACATAACTGCATTGTCAAGCCAATAGGACCAAATTGCTTGTATCCAGTGGACATGTGGGCAAAACAGAGAGCTATGTATGGGGCAATATAATTTGGGGGGACAGGTGCCCATTTCTTTTAAAGGTGTGAGTGGAGTTTAGAGAAGGGAGATAGATATGTATGGGGGAGATAAGTTGGGTAGGTGAGGATGCATTTGCAGACAGACAAGACAACAGACAGGGGTGGTGTGTGGCACATAAGGGGGGTGAACACCTTGGAGAGGGAGGGTGTTGTGGATTCCAAGTCCCATGTGCCTCCAGATGGCAGCAGCATGACTCATATCCTCACCCATGGGACTGTTGGCACTGCTTCTTCACTGCCCCAAGGGTGGCAGTGCTAGATGATGGACACCGGGGTGAGGCTGCCCCACAAGATCAGCTAGCATGCCCTCAATCCAGCACAGGTGTTGGTCAAGCTCATGATTGACTGTCCCGCACACCAAGACAAGCAGCTCATCCTGGGTGACAACACCCCCTCCACCACCACCAAGTCAAGATGCACCATGCTGATAGACTTCTACCCAAGAAGACTGAATGCTGTAATTAAATTAAAAGGTGCTTCAACAAAATATTAGTTTAAGAGTGTGCTATGCAACCAACTTATTGTACATTTTTTATTTTTTATATTTTTCCCCTAACAGATTTGTTTTTCAATTGAATTGTACATGGTATAGGTCACATTAAATGTGGAAAAGTTTTGAAATAATTTATTGTGGTCTCGTTTTTTATATCACAAAAACCTGCCATTTTAACAGGGGTGTGTACACTGTTTATATCCACTGTATGTTAACATTAAATCATAATAATAAACACTAATAATAAATGAAAATAAGGGGTGAGGGGAGAGAGAAAAACATTCCAGTAGTGGCACTGCAGATTATATCCCTTAAAATACTGATAATAAATACTCTCTGGTGTGTTGTCAGTTTTAGTATAGTGACTACAATTCTCCTATAGCTGATGTAGCACATATATACCTCTCAAGCTGTTAGCATGGGTCAGTATGGGCCAATAAATGACAAATGCAGGTACAAAACTACAGAGAACAGTTTCACATAATGTGGACTTGTATAACTACCAAGATGTTCTGTAAGCAGATTTGGTAATACATTGCGTTCCAGGTAGTCTTTCTCTAGTAATTCTGTGACAGATGGATTGAGCAGTTTTAATTACATTGAGAAATCATAACTCTTGAGAGGCATAACTGTATACAGTATATAAACTAGACAGCCATCATGGCTTAGTTGGGAGGCATGGGGATAGAACCCAATAGATGTGATTGCAGGGGACATCTACAAATAATGTAATAATTGACTGCAGCAACTTTGTACAGACATGCAAGGAATGCAGCCATACTGCAAATAAATAGATTTATTTATGAATCAGCAATGGAGGTGAACACTTTCTTGCTATTAATTTTAAAATTCTGTGAAATCTAAACACAATATCTGATCATAGTATGGGCTACCTGACCCATACACCTTTTGTTCCTGGGGAGAGAAAATGTGACCATTACATGATTGATGCTGAAAATTTAGTGCTACACACCACTGGATTTGAACCCAAGACTGTGTGCGGAAAAATGTACTGCGTATAATACATTTAACAGACTGAGCTACTGAGTCACTGCTGACCACTAAGTGACTGATACTGACCTAGAGATAACCTGGAACCACACTATGAACTGAGCAATACAAGTTATAGGATGTTCTTTGTGCATTCTATAACTATTACAGTGTTATAATTGACCGCAGTGACTATAGAACACACATGCATGGAATACATCCATACTGCATACATTAATACAGCTTTATTTTAGAATCAACAATGCTGGTGAACACTTTTTATTCATATTGATTTGAAATATCTGTGAAGTCCACACACAATATCTGCCTATGGAGTGGGCTACCTCACCCATATACCTTTATTACCTGAAGTACTAGGAACAGAGAGTATTATGTGACTGATATCAGCCTGGAGAAAACCTTAGACAGTACTATGAGTTAAGCAATACAGTTTGCAGGCCATTAGTTTGGCATTCTACAGCTATTACAGTGTTACACTTGACTGCAGCAAACTTACCATAGACAACCAATGCATACAGCTCTACTGCAATGGTCATGACAACACAATTCTGCTGTCTACATTTTGCTTACTGTTATTGGCATTGTTTATTGTTTATTGCACTACAGTTGTTATTCATTTATTGCACTACATCTCTAATTGCCCATTTATTGCACTACAGTTGTGCATGACCATTTATTTGATTACAGTTTTTCTTTCTTTTGTATGCTTTATTGCAGCAAATGCTTTACTCCTTCTTGCTTATTGCACTACAGTTAGCATAATACATCTGTACTTACCACACTCATGGCACAATCTGGCCAGGTGCCCGACATGGGACTCAACATTGCGAGACCTTTTAGCTGCAGCTGTTGAGAGAGAAGCTCATCATTATGCATACCCATTTTGCAGACATTCAGCTTGCATATTGGTAAAACAGAGGAAAAATTTATTGCATATTTGTGGGGCATTGCCTGCTCTAGATTCTTGGACCTAGGTGTCCAAAGTTCCCATCTTTCTCCTCTTCAAGTCATCATAATGGTGACTGCATTGCTCACTTGTGCAGGAGATACCAGTGACAGTGGTGAGTTCCCTGGCCAAGTGGTCCCAGGCCTCTGACTTACACTCAGAAACTGCCCTGCAGCAGCCTAGATTCATGTTTTTTTTTTTTTTTTTACCAGGAGCCCAACCATGACCCTGGACTCCTGAATACCCGACCTCTGCGCCCAAAAGCACGCACCTTCACCAGCACTACCTTGCATATCAACAGTCGATTGAACTCCAATGAATGGTGCAGAATTCCCACCTATTTTGCTTACTATAATCTGTTTTCCCACCCTTACACATCATTGAGTAACATTCAAAAAAGCATTGTGGCTTTTAGAGAAGCTTAGCACCGCACAAATATTAGTAGCCATTAGTATGTTTATGCAGTGCTTAGCATGGCTGAACAAAGCTTAGCAGAGCACAGCAGTGCCATATTTCTCAATTTTATTATTAAATTAAACAAAAATTGTACACTAAATTACAAACGTTCTGCCTGCTATGGACTCACAGGGTCTACTACACATATGGCTGTAAAGCTACCCATTTGGCTACTTGGATATTATGAAAACTAGTATACCTTCCCATATACTACTAGGCTACCTGTTAACGTTGCTGAGCAGTATGCAACACCACACAGACATACATAAACAAACCTATAAGTAAATAAATAATTACATGGAGTTTCTCTTTTTAGATGTCTGGCAGGTGTCGGCTATATATGCATAAGTGGTGCTTGTCTCTGTGGTGCTCTGGCCACCGCCGTGCAAACGGCAATTACAAAAAAAAAAATTACAACAGAAAAATAAAATTAATTATGATAATTGCTAAAACAACAAAACACCAGACCACCAAGCTTAATAATAGATTTTAATAAAACAAAATAGATAAAAACTGGTGAGTGCTTTAGGGACAAATTCCCTTCATCAGACAAAATACTGAATAAAGTTATATCAGCCAACAGGGCTTCAGGTTTGAATGGTGTTTTACCTTTAAAACCTGTATTGAAGGGGCAGAGATCCTGCCTTTGAAATGCTATTGGTGTATTTTTATTTAAATGCAGTAACTTTATTCAGTATTTTGTCTGATGAAGAGAATTTGTCCCGAAAGCACTCACCACTTTTTATCTATTTATCTATTTTGTTTTATTGAAATCTGTCTGTTATTCAGCCTGGTGGTCTGGTATTTTGTTGTTTTAGTAGTGTTGTTGCTTTTGTTTTACGCCCGACCTTTGGTGTCAATTTTCCTTTCATTTATTTTACGTTAACTATGATAATTTTTTACATCTGGTTTCTATTTTTATATGTGTAGCAGGTGTCCACTGTCTGTATGTAAGTGTGGCTTGGCATTGCTGCTCTCCAGGCCATGCCACTCAAACATGCAGAAAAATAATAAAAAAATAAATAATTTGTATATTACACATTTAACACAATTCACAGCATTTCAACAGTGGCAGGGTACATTACAGGGAGCTGCACCCTGTTCATATTATCTGACCAGCCATCCACATCCACGGATAGCCGCTACACATCTACCTACACTGATTCAGTAACCTTGTTCCTATGGTTTCCCTCAGCAGTTCATTATCGGTAATGCATAGCATGCTGCCATGGGGGAACCATGGGCATGTGCATGGATACATTCCATGTAGGCTCTACATGGTGCCTACATGGAGTTTATTAAATCCTGGGGATGGTGTCTAAAAATAGAGGGACTTACTCTGTAACTCAACATCTTTCAACTTTCATTCATTCTCCGACATATTTTTTTATCCGCTAGTTTGCAATAGTGTCTGATTAAAACTTGTTCTACTTCTTGATGTTGGGAAATGGTGATAGCCTTGAAATCAACCAGACCTTTAACACTGCATTGTCAAGTTGCTCTAGCATTTCCATGACAAGTGAGGCTGCCATAAATAATGCCTTGTGTTTAGCCAGATTCTTTCTCCTCAGAACAGATACTGAAACATTTACAGTTAGTGGTGTACTTGGGAAATAAATTATATAAATAAATTTAAACTTCTGTTAGTGAGATGGATATTTTCCATGCTCTAAGTTCCTTGATCTCATGTATTTATCTTGTCATTTTCACTGGAAGGACTGTTTCTTTCATAACTGCATTTTACCATACATTTTTTATTTGTGCACCAGACAGTGCAAGACTTTTTTTGTAACACTTAATACAGCTTTTCATACATTCAGTGTAGTGGCTTCTTAATTGATTTATTTTGTGTGACATCAACATCTGTACTGCACTGAAACATGGTTGTTTTGCTTGCAAGACAGTTCCTCCAGAATCTGAAGTGTTTCATGTTTGCTTATACTGTATTATCATTGCGACCCATCAAGGACAACTCACTGTGCTTAATTTTTTTTTACTGTATTATCTACTCAGTGTGCTTTTAACTTCAATAAGCAGCTTGTTGAAGTTTGCTCATTTAACCCTGGCTATGTGCTGGCATTTAAAATTAAATGACAGTATAACTCATGTTTATCTAATATTACAGGCCAGGGTCTACCACATAAACAAGTGTTTACTCTCTCAATAATAAACTTGAAAGTGTGTTCTGGATGTTCGTATACATCCTTAGTTAGATCATTATTCTCCTTATTATTCGTATCTCTTGTATATTACTAATATATATATATATATATATATATATATATATATATATATATATATATATATATAAATATATAAATATAATATTATTATAGTCTCATTATTATTATTATTATTATCCTTATTATTCTCCTAACATCACAGTACTGTATGGTGGAAACTGCTCATACGCAGATCACAAGGCATTAGAGAAGATTGTAAAGCAGGCCAGGAAAATCACAGGATCAAACCTCCACTCTATACAGAACCTTTAATTTTGCAGATGCTATGGCAGGGTTATGAAGCTGATAAGGGACAAGTATCATCCCACACATGGGCTGTTCCACCTCCTGTCTTCAAGGAAATGATACAGAAGCATCAGGTGTTAAACATCAAGATTCAGGAATAGTTTCTTTCCACAAGCAATCAGACTTTTGAACAACTTACCTTAACAATGTTAACACTCCGTCAGTTGAGAGAACATCATAAGTGCAATATGATTGTCCTTACTGTCATAAAATGAAATGATTATATTTATCTGAGTTATGCAATCTGAAGTTAATTATTACCTGAACAGGTACGGGGACTGTGAATTATGCTGTGCTGCTATTCTGTCTTAAAAATGGTGGTGGGTAATTTATCTATGTGAGCATTTATATCTGTGCTGTCTAGTATTTCTTCCATTATATGCTTCCTTCACCCTCTTGTGAAAACTGCTTTCAATGCATACCAGCTAGAAGTAACAAAATTTCATCCAGTAATACATTGCATTTATTGATCTAAATGACAATAACGTTTACTTTGATGTTGACTTTGACTTATGCTTTCTAATGTCATATGTGTGCTCAAAAACTTGGTATCTGAGTTTACACTTGGTCTTAACTATATAATATACAGTACATTGCTGGCAAAGAGCAGCATAAACAATTCCTGTAGTCTAGCAGTTATAAGGATCTTGCATTTTAAAAGTAAAATCTTTAATGTTGAATTGGTCACACATCAAGACAAAACTGCACATAGAACATCGACCACATATAGTCTTAAACTGTTTACAAGTTTTTTTTTAATATTTTCAATACCAAAACTTTCAACAGTATTCTTCAAATTAAGACCTTTTTATATACTATAACTACTTTAGTTGAAATAAGTCTATCATCCCTTATTATGATTCAACTTTTTTTTTTCAACAATTTTGGTTTGGTTCTTGGTGTGCGAGTGGTCCTGCATAGCAATGGATTCTCTATTTAGGTTATTTAAGTTAATCATTGCTGGATTCTGCATTATTTAAGGTAGAAAACCTTGGGGTGTCCTCTGTTAAGAATGCAAGCCAGGTCTCCTCTTCTACAGCTTTATGTCCTCTGCACAACCTGAATTGCTTCAGCTCCACACCTTCCTTACTTTGTGTGATGTAGAAAACCTTGATGTGTCCTCTGTTAACAAAACAAGCCAGGTCTCCCTTTCTACAGCTTATGTCCTCTGCACAACCAGAATTGCTTCAACTCCACACCTGCCTTATTTTGTGTGATGTATATGAATTACTTAAGTATACCCTGCTGTTTTGGTTATATTTTCTCATAAGGCCACCTGTACACTCCTGTACCAGACCTCCCCCCACATTTTCCATTATTCTGTGTCCTCACCATTCTCTCTAACATTCTCCCTCTCTTTTGTTTCTTATCTCCTATCCACTTCACTTCTAACTCATACACTCTAGTCTGCTTCCTCACATCCTGAGACCTGTTTTCACCATCTTACTTGCCAAGCTTCCACTACTTTGTGGTCTTCCACACTCTAGCCTGCTCTCACATAAACCTTCACATACTCCTACCTTATACCAAGTGACAGCTTTCTCAGCTGCATCCCACTACTGCACACATTTATTTGGCTATTTTGCTGCCTTCTGCATCTTGGCTCTAACCACTCCATTTGCCCTCGCTACTCTTGGGCACATTCTGCTCCTCTACCCTACCCCATTCCCACCCACCCCATATCCATTTATTTTATAGTTAACCCCCATAACCCCACCCCTTGCTAACTCCTACTGCCTGCAGATCTTTCCAATCAGAACTCATCACTCCTATCTTAACCCTTCCCACTCCTCCACACTTCTACTGCACTCTTCCCTCCCTTACTTTTCACCGACTGTTACCTTAACCTGTTAGTACCAACCCTTCCAATCTACTCTCCCTCCAACTCCTCTAAATTACCCCTCCTGATTTAAGTAGACACCTTCTAAACTTCTTACCTACATTTCTCAACTCCTCCCTCTCTCGCTTGTACTCACCTAGCATTTCTATCATTCACATTCCATTTTCCTCTTCTCTCTTTCTCTCCCACAATATCCTACACCCACCAACATGGTCTACATATTTTGATTATCTTCCCTTCACTCTATCATCATATCCTCCCTACTTCTACTCTTCTGTTACTTAACCTCATACCATATCCATCTTTTCCCACACCCTAGGTCTCCAACAGCCACTCACTACACTATACATTCCAACACTCATTTCAGCTTTCCTGCAGTATCCTCATTCTTCTCTTTTACTAAATTTAGTCTCTCTAAAATTTAACTACCTCCCAAACCATACTCACTTCACAGAACAAAACAACAAATATTTCACCCCCTGCTTACACATATCACTTCTTTACCATGTTAATGCCCTTCAACTTGCTGATGATATCCACCCCAACCATGGCCCACAGCATATGCAAACTGTCCCTTTGATTATACCACACAGCTCTCTGTTCACATATAACCAAACTCCCAACCATCTCTCCTTCTACTCTATCAACATTCATAGCATCCTTAATAAGATAACTGAATTTTACTCTTGGATATCTCAGTACTCCCCAAACATAGTTGCTCTCTCTGAAACCTGGCTTAAACCACACAGTACTGATAATTAATTCCTTCCCCCAGGTTACAACATACTATGCCTTGATAGAACCCGCAAGAAAGGAGATGGAGTAGCTATCCTGTACTCTAACCCTAACCCTACTTCCAAACACTTTTCCCACCTTTCACCCAGCCAAGCTCCTTTTAGCCAATTTTAAACCTAATAATCACAAAGCAGTAACAATTGCTGCTATCTACATTCCACCAGAGGATAACATTCCCCTACTAGAGCAGATTCTTAACTGGATCTCTAATCACATCCCTAATGAGACCATTATACTAGGGGATGTTAATATCAACTGGGTTGCCCTCACAGCCAACTCCCCTACCACCTGCATTAACCTTTGTGGCTATACTCAACTCATCTCCTCCCCCACTTTCCACATTAAATCCACCAATTCCAATTCTACCATTGACTGGATTCTTGTTTCCAATCCCAATCACTATACTAAGCCTGAAACACTACCCAGCTGTATCAGCAACCATTGCCCAATACAAATTCTTCGACTTTCTCCCCACATTCCTAAACCCCACAAATTCAAAAATGTCAGAAACTGTCCAACTTTAATCCTGAGACTTTCAGCAATTCTTTCTCAGCATTTGACTGGCCACTTTTCCCACATTACCTCTCAATGAAGCAGTATCATACTTTTGCTCCATATTCCTTAACATACTTAACTCCATTGCTCCTCTACGTACTATTAGAGTTAAGTCCCACATCTCCTCCTGACTTACCAACATAACTCGGTCTCTAATTCAAAAAAGAGATGCTTCCTGGAAACTTTGGTCCAAGACAAAATCTCCCTCACACTACCAAGCAGGTAGAGAACTCAGAAACCTCACTAAAAAGCACATCAATAATGATAAAAAGAATTTTTACCTTCAACCCCAGAGTACATACTTCAGAAACCCAAAGTATTTCTGGAACAGCATGAACCAAATACTCCACCCAGGTAATCCTTCAACACCCAACCCCTGTCCCAACAACATACCTCTCGAAACTGCATCCATCTTCAATTTTTATTTTATTGATACCATAAGCAAACTAATGCAGCCCTCCAACCAGACCACCCCTCTCAACCCACAACTCCCCATCAAGAATCTTCCTCCTTTTCTCTAAGGCCCATTCCCATAAGCTATATTAAAAACTCCTCCAAAACCTTAAGCCATACTCCCCTTCAGCTGACAAACTACCAGCACTATTTCTAAAAACTGCTGCTACATCAATAGCATGCCCTGTTTCCATCCTAATTAATCGCTCTATTACTGAATCAACAGTTCCTACATTATGGAAAAAATTCTATACCATACACATACACAAAGATGGTAATTCCACTGAACTTTCTAATTTTCAACTAATTGCTATACTTTCTCCCCTCTCAAAAATGCTTGAACATTGTGTACACAAACAAATCTTGGCCCATCTCATTCAAGATAACCTGCTCACCCCTACCCAACATAGCTTCTGCCCATTCTTAGACCTGACCAAAGCCTTTGACACTGTCTCCCACCCTATACTTCTGTCTAAACCCTCCCAGCTCAACCTTTCCTCCTGAACTATTTCCTTGTTTAATAGCTACCTCTCTGAATGGCAACAATCTGTCAAATGCTTTCAGCTCTCTCTCCCTTCCTACCCATAAAAACTGGAGTCCCACAGGGCTCCATTCCTGGACCCCTCCTCTTTAACATCTTTACTAAGCAAGGCTGTATATAAACCATTTCCTCTTAAGCAGGCTGTATATATGTCATGAACCAGGGGTGTGGTTTAGTTGAGTTGAGAGGTGTGGTTTGTGATGTCACTGTACATGCACTTTAGGTTACAAGATTTAAAAAGCTGTTGGAACATTTTTTATTTTGTCTGATGAAGTTCCTAGTTTCTTTCAGGGACGAAAGCGCTAACCTTTTACTGCTGTGTAAATAAAGTGGATTTATCGCTTCTTCTTTGTGGAGTCCTTTGGCCTGCATTTGCTTTTCTGTGGATAATTGGTTTGTTGCTGCTTTTTTGGTTTTGTTTGATCTCTTTACCAATGAAGTCCATAAATCTTGTCCCCAGTCATCTCTCACACAGTACGCAGATGACTCTACAATTATTTCCATAGCAGACAGTCCAACTGAACTGCTTACCCTTATACAAGCATCAGTTAATCTCACAGAAACCTGGCTTAGTAAAAAACAACTCATACTCAACCCTAAAAAAAACAAATCTCCTACTCTTCCTCCCAAAACCCTCTACCACCTTAAACTGTCATTTAACATCTCTTTACTTAACAACACCATTATCTCTCCTGATAATGATACAAAGCTACTTGGAGTAATCATAGATGATCAACTGAAATTTGAAATACACATTCATTACTGCATCAAGAAAATCCATCAAAAGCACAACCTCCTTTAAAGAAACAAAATATATCTTACCTCTGGTTCTAGGATCACACATGCCAATGCTTACCTTCTCCGCAACCTTTTTAACAGTTCACAAATCTTTACTAACCTTCAGTCATCTCTACACTCCAAACTCGGAGCTACCTATAACAAAGTTGCAAGATTTGCTGCTAATTTGTCTTCCAAATCTCACCACTGTCTGGCCTTAGATCATTTAACTGACTTGAGTTCCCAAACCACCTTGGCTAGGCTTAAAAAAATGGCTTGCAAGGGCAGTTAGCCTAGTACTAATCTATAAACCTATAAACCTCAGATCTACTCAACTTCTTATCATCCACTCCATCATCAATAACCCCTCATCCTGTCCAAGTATTTTCTCACTAGTCTCACTTTATAACCCCTCCCCATCCCCTTAGGAGCACTGATCAATGTTTACTACAAATCTATAAACCAAAACAATCTGCAGGACAGAGTCTATATAGTTACTCTCCTGCTATCCTTTGGAACAAGCTACCCCTGGCTCTAAAAAGCATACCATACACATGCAAATTTAAGAAATTCCTCGAACATTACCTAAACCACACCTGGACATGTCCCCGTAACCTACCTCTACAATTCCAGTCCTAATTCCTATCTATTATCACTCGCCCTTATTCTCCTCCTCTTCTACCTAATATCCAGTACCATTCTTCTACATTTTAATCATCCTTTACAACCTAACTACTTTCTAGCATTATGATTCTGACTATCTAATGCCACCCTCACTTATCTTTTCTGCAATTCTGCTGTACTTTCACTTCTACTAACACCTACTATCATGCCACCTCTACGGAACTCACTAGGTATTCACTCCTACTAGTACCCTCCCTCCCCCCATTGAATATGTCTACTAACCTGCTGATTTTAACTCTGTTTTACTATCCCTCAACTATTTGTCACTCTTCCAACAACCTGTTTTTAAACTCAGTTGTATAAAATGTCATATTTGTTAATGCATTTATAGACAATTACTTTGTATTATATAGTCACTGTAACATGTAATATTATATAATAATACTTTGGAGGTTTTCTCCCCAAGCCTCTGCTGAAAAAGGACATTTACCCAGTCAGACTATCCTGGTCAACAAATGTGAAATAAATAAATAAATAGTATAACCATCAACACTGGGCAAAGTGATGAAAGAACTCTTACAATTAAAATAAATATAGAGTCAGAAGTGGCAGCATTATGCACGCCAATACTGGGTGTGCATACAACTCCAACATAAGACGCACTCACATTTTGATGGTTATTACTTAACACATACTGGAACATAAAAGTTTCTTTTGTCTTTTGTTGATGACTTCATACGTTAAACCATCTATAAAAACAAAAATATAGTAAGGACAGTGCCCTTCTACACTGCTTAAGGTCCTGAAACAAAAGGTAGAATCAACAAGAAAGCAGGAATTCTGGGTAACCAACACAGCAAACAGCAGACAACTGTTAAAACAAATAATTTCATATCAACGAGAGCCTTGAGGGCTTAAATAAAAACAACAAAACAACAGTTCAGTAAGCGCTTTCGGCATATAGCACTAGCAATACATATACTACAACATCCAAATCACCATTTTAAATTTAAGGTTATTGAAGTTGTAGCACAGACAGACAGAGAAGGTGACATCCACAATAGGACTGAACTACAGGAAATCAGCTGAATCGTCAACTTACGAGCAAATCATCCACCAGGACTAAATAATGTAGTTCCACTAAAGCCCATCTTAAAAAATAGAAGGCTTCCTAATAAACTATAACCACCAGGAACATCGTTTATACTTTGAATAGAATTCATTTTTCTGAAGAAAAAGACCTTTAAAGATTGGGTCTACATAAGATTTCAAATGTCTTCATGGTTAGATTTGTCACCATACTTTGTGAAAGTAAATAAGGTTCTATAATAATTGTCGTAAATTAAGACAATTATTCACAATTTGACAAGATTCAATTTATATGCTATGGAACAATACATCTTATATGATATACATATGCCTAGGGTATGCACTAGCCTTCATGCTATCACAGTATTTGTGAGGGTATCTAATGTACTTTGTTTTATAGGAGTTTTCATGTTGGATATATATGAACAAAAAAACTCTTTTTTTTCTTGTTCTACCACCTGAATAAGAAAACGATGTAGCTGGATATGAAAAACGTGACTTCCATATGAAGTCGCTGATACTTGAAGATGTAAGCTTTTTCTCTATATGAGCAATATCACCTGTCCCCTATTCTGCATTTCACAGAAGAGAACGGCGTAATTGTTGCCATTTAAAGATGAAAATTTCTTCCTGCAGCATGAAATAAACATTCTGAACTGTGGAAGTTTTGTAAGATTGGTCCAATGAAAAAAATTGCTATTCCTATAGGCTAAAAGTAACCATATTATGTTAAATGCAAAGGTTTAATGTGAATGGATATAGAAATAAATGGTCCACCAATATGCATATTTTTCAAACATTCTATTGATTGTTTAAGTGATAGGCATTCATGTTTTCTATAGGCTGACATTATGTGCCCTCATCCTATGGCTAAGCCCAGGGCAGTGCTACCATCTTGGAGGCTCTGTGTTGTTCATGCAACTTATCTGGCTCCTCCTATGAAGCAGGAACAATGCTTTAATTGGACGCTGAATGGACATTTACAACCTTATTGGTTGCTTAAGCGTATTTCCATTGAGCTACCGTGGTACAGAGAGTCGACTAAATATATCTTATTGTTTTAATATTTGATGGCCCTGGCATGATTAGACGCTTGATAAACTGTCCCTTTTTGAAATCAGATAAAAAGATTTAATTAGAGACATGTTTATTTTCCTTTATGGTTGTGTCTAGGAGAGCATACTTAAGTGGCCATGTATTGGCTACACAACACCGTTAACTTCCTTTATGAAGTAGAAATAAACGATAATATTGGATGCTCATAAGTTCCTTGTAAGCGTCCTTTTACTGTCAACAAATTTAGGAAACAGAGGGTTGTTCAATTGCACACTATTGGTTGAACATGTCATGGTCTCTTATACGATTGGATGCCTGTGGCTATCTATGGCAGACCATGCGCTTTGGTTCTTTATGATTAATGTATGATGTAACTAGTCAAAAAGATTTAATCAATTCAAAGGGGAAATTTTTGAGTAAACCTTGGGAAGAGATTACATTCTGAACTAGTTTATCTTCACATAAAAACGTCAACTTGCACTAGTAAAGATTCAATACAGGCGAGTTATTCTGTCTTTGATTGGCTAACTTAAGTGCTCCTGCTATTTGATTGGTTGATTTACACACAAAAAGACGAGGGACATTTACTGCTATAAAATTTTCATCTGAAAAATTTCCATGCGATTTGTCTCAAATGAATGGATTCTTGGAAGGCAAATTAAAGATTATAGATAGTGAAAATTGCAAAGACCCATGCAATGAATGGATGCTCCTGATAGAAATGATTACAGCTTATGATCTATCATGCTGAAGCATGTATTTTTGACTGCAAAATAGCTAACTCTATGTAACAACATATTCTGATATGACTGCTGTAATAATATGCTTTGAAACGATTGGACAGTAAAGAAGTATTTTTAGAAGAAAATGATTGGTGGATTTCTTCAGAAATTTGGAATGATTGGTTCCTTAGTGTTTTAAAAGTACATGACACAGTTCAGATTACATGATCTGCAGAAGGATATATGCCGAAAGCGCTTATCGAACTGTTGTTTTGTTGTTTTTACTTAAGCCCTCATGGCTCTCGTTGATATTAATCTATAAAAACACTAGGATAATGCCTAGCTAAAAACATACTTTTCATAACTTCACATTTATCTAGAAAAAGTTCAAAGGTAGAAACCATGCAAGCAGCTCTGACAAACTGTTTCTTCACCGCTGCCTGTTTTGGGGTGTAAGGATGTGAACTAGTGTATTGTGAATATGCATTTGAGTGAGTTGTTTTTCTGTATATTTGGGAAATGAACCTCCTGTTTGTAGCATCTTTGGTGAGCCAAATACGCAGATATGTTATTTTCAAGTCATTCCATTTCTATGTAAATTTCAAGAAACTGGTAGTCTGATTAATATACATTAAAAAGTCCAGTATTTTTTCACGGTTGTTGTCCAAGACGATAATATCATCCAGGTACAGTGTGTCTAACTTACAGGACTTTATGCAATCTGAATTAAATAAAAATTTCCTCTCCCATTGCACCCTAGTGTATGCTTCTACAACGTTGCCTTTTGCTTAACTGTTAACTTTACTGGAGGATATTTTCTTAACTATAGTTGATTACTGTTACCCGGACACAATGATGTTTTTCTTAACTATTGTTAATCACATTTTAATCACTTTTTTCAGCTGTTAATCACTTTCTAATCTATTGTAAATTAATTTTTACTAAAGTACTTTGTCACTTGTGGGGCTTTTCTCCCCAGGACTCTGCTGAAAACAGACACCTGTTGTCCAGTCGGACTATCCTGGTAAACAACTGTGAAATAAATAAAGTAAAATAAATAAATAGTGATATTTGCAAAAAGGCCACCGCAAGCTGACCTCATTGCCACCCTTGTGTGTTGTAAATTGTAGCTTCCTTGAAAAATCAAGAAATTATTTTTCAGTACAATCTCTAGCAGTGTTTCATAAGTATTCATTTTATCCTGTGGGACACCTTTCTTGAAAAGAAACTCTTCAAATCATTGCATCTCGATATCATGTGGGATGGTTGTATACAAGTCCTTCACATCTATAGTTATAATTCCTATCTATTATTACTATCCCTTATTCTTGTGAAATTCAAGTTTATTTTATCAAGGAAAGTCCTAGGAATCTCTGCAGATTTGAATCTCCTGTACCATCAAAGATTTTAATTTTTTATCTATGAATTTTGCACAGGGGTGGGTGTTGTAATTATTCATAATGCAAATAGCCTGAGATTTTAACAATTCTAGATGGTAGTCTGTCCCTAAAGGTCCAAGTAATACTAATTGTTAAATTCTCTTGTTTTCATGTAAGGAATATTCTGTGGATAACATTGTCTGTCACCTTGCTCCATCAGAGGGCCTTATAGTGGTCTTCCATGTCTTGATTTCCATCTTTCTGGATTAGTGACATACATTTACTTGGGGACCCAAATGTCATGACTAAACACCTGCATTAGGTTCAGAACTCCAAAGTATGACTTCTGAAAGGAATCATCCCATCACAATTATTCTACACTCCTGCATCAGCACCTGTGCTGACTACTAGAGGCCGGAAGATGTATATAAGATATTCCCCTAACGTAGCTGGGCCCTGCCTCTTTAATGTAGCTAAATACACCCTATGAAGCAACTTGGGATTTATTTGATGACATCTTGTGCTAAAACACTAGCAGTATGTAAACAATTTATACAAGTACAGGCATACACTCCATGGCTGAATATTCATTTAACAAAGGTACTTAAGAAGACAAGCAAAAAGTATAAGCTTTATAAGACATAAAAACAGACCCAGAAAAAATCTTTAATAAAGTATATAAAGAATTAAAATTGGAATAATGAGATCTAAAAGCAGATATGAACTGAAGTTAGCATCCAACTTTAATAATAAATTAGACAGAAGTAAAAAAATCAAAATCAAACTGACTGCAGCAAATCAATATAATATCAAAAACAGAGCACACTGCAGCATGTCACCTTGTAAGATAGAGGGTCTTTCAATAAGGAGCAAGCATTTTTGCTTTCCAAAATCAGGCTTTTTTAAGTACTTAAAGAAAAATCCATTAATATACTTCTTGCATTTAAATAGTAAAACTTCAGCAAATACAATTGAAACTCTCCTGTTAAGGTCACTGCTCTCACAAATGTACCAAACACAAAAAAATGAAAGAGAGCTAGCAACTAACAGGCCATAATTAAAAACTTTAATGGTAATAAAACATGAGTGCTTTCGGGTGAAGCCCTTCTTCAGACAACAGTTAAAGGTACACTCTATATTTATATATCATTTTAAAAACAAATCTCCAATCAGTAAATGGTATTTTACCCACCACTTTTTCAGGGCTGGTTTTAAAGGTATAACACCATTCAAACCTGGGGCATGGTCTATAGCCAGCTCTATTATTCATTTTGTTTCATTAAATTCAGTTATATTAACCAAACCTCTCTCCCCCCAGCATTCATTGCAATAATCTGTATCACCATAAAGGAAAAACCATGATCTGGAAAATGTTCCACATCTTGATATATAATGCATTATGTTTATCTTTTAGCCGTATGGCTGAAAAGTGTTTCAATATTCTCACTTTCAACTTGCAATTGGTCTTTCCTATATAGTAACATTGACATGTATCAAAAATAAGCCGATAAGTAGTAAACTGACATGTATTACAGTGGGCCAAATGCAGCACATTAGTTGTTTGACAAGTTGCATATAAATTAAAATCATATCTCTTATTCATTACTGGGTGTATAAAATATTTTTTGCTACTTATATGAGCACAGGCCTTACAATGTCTACAAGAAAATGTGCCTGTTCTATTTGAAATAACCCTTCCTTTCTGCTGCAGACTACGCTCATGACATAATAAATCTTTTAAATTACTGTTATATCTAAAACCAAAGCAGGGTGAATCCTTTACTATATTGCCCAGTTTCTCATCACTTAAAAGGATTTTCCAGTTACGTTTTATGATTTCACAAACATCCCCCACATTATTACTATACTTCAACATCATGCGTGGCTTCTCATTGGACCTGATATCTCTGCAATTATTGATATCTTCATCTCTGGGTCTCTCAGAATACCATGGTCTAGCTCTCCCTTTCCTGTTCTTTTTAGTGATAGGTATGCCTTTATCAATAAGACTCTTAGTATAACCTCTTTTCAGCATGTTTATCCTAAGATTATCTAATTCAGAATGAAATGTCTTTTCATTAGTGCATAAATGAGAGATTCTATGACCTTGGCCAACAACTATATTGTCAAAGGTATGCCTAGGATGCATGTTTGTGAAATCATAAAACATAACTGGAAAATCCTTTTAAGTGATGAGAAACTGCCTGGGACAACATGATTGACAGACCACGATACTTTGCCAGAGATGGTCTGCACCTGTCGCCTCTGGGATTCAGGTTACTGGCTAAGGCTCTTGCCACCCCTATAGTGCCTTTTTTAGGCAAAGTTCAAAGAACAAAACCACCACCGTAACAGGTACAAGCATGCAAAGTCTGAAGGTAATGCTACTCAATGCTAGAAGTCTAAACCTCAAAATGCACTCTCTCGAGGCACTCCTAAAAATGGAGAACATCGATATCTGTGCAGTAACTGAGACCTGGTTCAAGGCTCCAGAGAGCACCCCTGCAATACCAGGCTACAACTCTTACCACACTTTTCGGCCACCAAAGTAGGACCAAAACACTAAAGGTGGAGGAGTGTCAATATTCACCAAGGATATTCGTACCACCAGGCTAGTTGCCCAACACAATGCGTCTGAAATTCTCCAGGTGAAACTAACACTAGGTAAGACTGCAATCCAAATTGTAGCTTGCTACAGATCCCCCACCATACCCCAAGATTCTCACTACACCTTTCTAAACATACTGGAAAATATTAAGATAGAACCAAACACCCTAATACTGGGTGATTTTAACTACCCTGCCATTAATTGGGAAAGCTACTCATGTACCAACACCTTTGCCCAATGGTTCTTGGAATTCATAAATTCCAACGCCCTGGATCAACTAACCCATAGTCCCACCAGGGGCTCCAATATCCTAGACCTGGTCATTACCAACATGGGAAATCGATGCTCCACACCTATGGTCAGCCCCTCGTTAGTCACGTCTGACCATAAGCTAATCTCCCTTAACATCCACATCCCACCCCCCAGTAAGGAAACCTCCATAAAAAACTTCTCCAAAGCCAGCTTCATACTCCACAAGTCAGAAGTGACAAACTTCATGACACCCATGCAGACGGGAGCTGAAAGTTCAACTGCTGAATCCTACACTAAGGCACTGTACGAGCACATCCACTCATGCATAAATCGTGCCATCCCAAATAGAACCAAGATGCTCTCATCCAAAAAAAAGAAGCCAATCTGGTGGTCCTCTGCCATAAACAAACTTTACAACAAAAGGAAGAAACTGTTGCAGAAAAGAGGAAAATACCAGGATGCAAAAAACTTCCTTACCAGCCTTAGTAAGAAACTGAGATCCCTCATAAAATTCTCCAAAGCTAGTTACGAAAATAAAATTGCCAAAGATTCCTAAGACAACAACAAGGCATTCTATAACTATGTCAAGAATCTAAATGGCAATGCTGAAATTTGCTCTGAGCTAAAACAGAATGGCATTAAATATACTGATCCCAAGGATATTGCCAATATCCTGGCAGATCGATTCAGTGCCAACTTCACCCCCCTCTCACCCCCTAAATGGCCCATCTCAATACCGGAAGATTGCCAAATTCCGGTAATAACAGCCACACAGGTAAAAAACGCACTCTCCAAAGCTAAGAATACAGCATCCATGGGACCAGATGACATCCCGGGCTGTGTACTACATGAACTACAATATGAACTGGCACCTCACCTAAGTGTCATGTTTAATCATAGCCTCACCTCAGGTTTCGTGCCCACTGAGTGGCGCACAGCTACAGTTATCCCACTCCACAAGGGGGGATCCACCTTGGATCCCAGAAACTACCATTCCATCAGTCTGACAAGCCTTATCTGCAAGGCCATGGAGTGTGTTATCATGGAACTTATAAACAAAGACATTGGCAACCTTCAAACACTGAACCCCACCCAGTTTGGGTTCGTGAAGGGCTGATCTTGTCTCCTGAACTTGATTGACTTCTTCGAATCAGTCTCCAGAGCCATGGACAAGGGTAAGGTGGTCCACACAGCCTATCTAGACCTTGCCAAGGCCTTTGACACCATCCCCCACTCTGGAATCATAGATAAACTTACTAAGATGGGCATTAATCCCTACGTCACCCAATGGGTTGCTAACTGGCTTACTGATAGAACCCACACTGTAAAAGTAGCCGACTCCAAATCCAGCTCCAGACAAGTGACAAGTGGAGAACCTCAGGGTTCAGTCCTGGGACCGCTCTTGTTTGGCATCTACTTCTCTGAAGTACAGACCAACACTAAGGGACTCTGGATAACAAAGTTTGCAGATGACTGCAAACTGGGAGCCATTACTGAATCCCCAAATGATGTGGATACTCTACAAAAGGGCCTTACAGAAACAGATGCTTGGTGCCAGAGCCATGGGCTCAAGCTCAATGCCAAGAAATGTATAGTTATCCCTTAGGGAAAAACATGTATCCGTGAATTACCATATAGGTGGCAGTACACTAAACACCAAAAGTTTGATAAGAGACTTAGGGACACAGGTGGACAGTGGTCTCACCTTTGATAACCACATCGCCACAACAGTCAGGAAATCCTTCTATGTGGCACACCTCATCACTAAGGGCTTTTCATCCAGAAAAAAGGAGGTCATTGTCCCACTGTACTCATCCCTCATTAGACCCATTATATAATACAATGCCCCGTTTGGTATGTACCTCTCAAGACATCTGCAACAACTGGAAAGGCCACAGAAATACCTCACTAAAAGAATCACAGGCCTAAAGCAGATGCCCTACGCTGACCGCCTTAAAAAACTCCAGCTATACTCTGTCGCATATCGTCTACTCAGAGGCGATCTTTGCTTAACATACAAGGCCATGTCAAACCCAGAGCTGTTGGACATGCTACACTTAAAGAAATCCCAATCCCTCAGTGCCACACGCTCCAGGGATCTAAACCTTGGCATCACAATAAACAAAGCATGCTGGAGGGATAGATTCCTGACCCAGAGACTCCCCAGACTCTGGAATAGATTGCCCATACATGTCAAGCAGAGTGCCTCTTTGGTCCTCTTCAAAAGGAACCTTGACGATTGGATGGGAGAAAGGAAATTCACCCCGGGGATCATGTCAGTCACCCTGCTAGACAGGAGTCCAGGGAAGTAAATAGTGTGGGAAGAAATAGCCAGGGAATTGTTATGGCTAGGCTTGTATAGGTCCTAGGGCTGATAGCCTAGTACCAACCTATGAATTAACCTTTCTTACTGGAACTGAACATGCTGTAAAAGAGGAAGACAAATTCTGTAACAGTGCTCGTTGTGTCTTAGGTTGGGCTCCTAGACCCACAGTATCCATATTGCTCACCATTACTGCTGTTGCTGCATCAGACAGTGTCTCTATCTCAACCTCATTGGTTAGAATGTGTTCTTTGCTGATTGGCCTAGCTGGTGCCACTATGGAAACATTTCCTGTTGTACTAAGCAATATGCGGGAACTATCCGTATTACCAACATTAATCGGGGATTCACATGCATCATTAGTCAATTACTGACTCTTTAGGCCCTGTTATCGCCTCAGTGATATTTCTCGCAGATTGAGTTGGATTGTCACAAGGCCAGGTGAAAATGTGACCCTGTAAAAAGTCCCAGTAATCTCTGACCAGTTTTTTGGTCTTAACTTGCTGCATCTTAATTTCATAAAGAGCTACAGTATTCAAAACATCAACTATTTTATTCACATATTGTTTGCCCACATAATTTTGCTCTAAATTATCTTGCAAAATACGGATGTCATCATGCAGTCTCTCTTCTTGTGATGTAAAAAATTCAAGCAAGAGCCTCATGTAAGAGAAGCTCATTTCTATATTTATGCATTGCCAATGAGCCAATAACTCCAGGAAAATCTCACCTTGAGATGTCATGCACAAGACATGTAACTCTCTCGGCACAATTTAATAGAAAAGGCAAGCTTCCATATGAAACCTCTGCCACTACAGATGTTTCAACTTATCCAATGAATTCTCAAAGGTGGATAAAAGTTCAAAAAATGTATCATCACCTATTTGCATTACTGACTCATCTGGAACACTCTCCATTATACGCGTTACATTAATATTCAGCAACAGATTAGAACCAGATGTCACTTTATTCTTGAATCTCTCATTTATCATATTAACAGTCCATTTTTGAGGACAATATCCCAATTCTATATCCTCATTCCATTTCTCAGCCAGATGCTGGCACCATAGCTTATCCAGTGTCCATACTAATCAATTGATCCATACAAGAATCCACTATCCCAACCCTTTGGAAGTCCTTCGTCACCATCCCACTACATAAAGGCAGCAACTCTACTGACCCATCTATCACCCCATAGCTATCCTATCACCCCTCTCCAAGATTCTCGAAAAATGCATCCACTCATAACTACTAAACCACTGCCTCACTCACAATCTTCTCACTCCTACTCAGCATGGTTTGCATCCCACCCATAGCACAACTGCTCTCCTATACTTCACCCATACCATTGCAGAGGCCCTAGACAATAATAAACTCATCTCCTGTCTCTTCTTTAACCTTTCCAAGGCCTTTGATACAGTCACCCATCCCCCTCTGCTATCAAAACTTGCTAATCTCAATCTATTCTCCACCTCCCTTGCCTGGTTCTCCAGCTACTTACCCTGCAGACATCAATCTGTTAAATGGCTCTCTTCCTCTTCTCCTTTCATACCTCTCTCAACAGGAATACCCCAAAGCTCCATCCTGGGTCCCCTCCTGTTCAATGTCTTTACCAATGATCTCCACACATCCTGCCAACAATCCTCCCTCATCCAATATGCCGACGATTCTACTCCCATCTCCAGCTCTGACAACATCTCTAAACTCCACACTCGACCTCAACAGGTCTTCCTATCTACCTAACAATGGCTAACCAGTACCCTTCTCATCCTTAACCCAAAAAAGGCCAAACTCTTACTATTTCTTCCCAGTTCACTCACTCTCCACAAATCCACCTTTACCATCTCTTCCTCAAATAACACTATTATCAAACCTGAATCTCACACTAACCTCTTAGGTGTAATGATTGACGATGAACTCAAATTCAATATGCATGTACTTCAAAGTATAAAAAAGATGCAGAAGAAACTGGGTTTACTTTACAGTAACACAAAATTCCTAACACCAAATGCAAGACTCTCCCTTGCCCAAGCCTTTCTCCTACTCTCCCTCACTTATGCAGGCCCTGTGTTTACCAACATTCAAACTACAACCTTAAATAAACTCCAACAAATGTACCATAAGATAGCTAGATTTGTCACTAATGCCCAATATAAAGTACATCGCTGCCTATCCTTAGATCCTCTCCATTGGCTTGAGTTCCCGCATGTACTGCTGTTATCTCAACTTCAAGTGCTAGACACCATTCTTTACAAACCTTCATCCTGCACTGCTTGTGCTTCCCTCATCTCTAGCTATTCTCCTTCTCATACTCTCTGCTCCTCTAATCAATTACTACTACATACTTACCAACCCCAAAAACATAGGTAAGCTCCTTTATAAATATTCCATTACCCAATCTTGGAACAATCTTCCCAGAGACATATGTTCCATCATTCATCCATCCCACTTTAAAGAAAAAATCAAAATTCACCTAGTTAACTGTAAAGTCTGTCTCTGTTAAGCCCCAGCCTAAACTTTCACCACCCCTCCTTAATCTACCCCACATACAACTTGTATGCCTCTACCACAGAGACTTTCTATTCTCTGATACCTTTTCCTGATGATTAAACTTTTCTTGTAAATATGTAAATACATTGTTACTTCTGTAAATTATTTACCTTTACACTGCATTATTTTTTTTGCATTACCTTGTTATATGTTCTACTTGTATTTTTTATTAATCAGATTAGATTTTTCTTTTCTTCTCATGTAAAGATCTTTTTCTGTAATCTGTGTGTTTAATGGAGCTTTTTCTCCTCGGGTCTCCACTGAAAATGAGCCACAAACCCAGCTGGACCAACCCGGTTAACAAATGTCAATAAATAAATAAATGTGTGGAGAAGTATCCAATAAGATAATAAAGGTGTGGTACAACATCCTGTTTATGGTGAGTTGCACATGTATGAGTTCCAGTAGATCATACACTTTAACTAGTTTGGATGTGAGATTAGTCTTAATATAGACTGACACTCCTCCACCCTTAGTTCCCTCTTGTGCAGTAGCTGGTTTAAAGGTATAAAGGCAATATAACCTTGCACTGCTGGGGTACTCAGTGACTTTAAATCATTTCTCTGTTGCTATAAAGATGTTTGCCCTCTCCAGGGAGATGAAGACCTGCTGGGATTGGAGTTTCTTGTTAAGACATCTAGCATTGAGCAGTAACACTTTCAGATATTCCTTCACAAGTTCAATGAAGTTGGTAGGATATTCCTTCACAGGTTCAGGGAAGTTGGTAGGTTTATCAGTTTGGCATTGCCAAAAAAAGGCACTATGGGGTTTGAAAGGTCTTTGCCAATATCCAAATGTCTAGAAGAGATAAATGCAGACCATCCCTGGCAAAGCAACGTGGTCTGTCAACCATGTCCTCCAGGCTGTCAAATGTTGTACCCCACTAGACTGACACCAGAAGCTAAGCCAATTGTTAAAATCAATTATTTTTCTATTGGTAACATGGCATCATCCTTGGAGAAGGTAGTATTCTGCTCAGTGCTAGGCTTATACCTGCCTGAGACACATAATCAGTGAGCTTGATCATGGCTTGCTTCATATAGTTAAGGGAGGTATATATCAGGTCATTATTACTCACATGGACCGTGACAGAGTCATGCTTGTACCTGTGGTTCAATGACCTGTGTGCCTGTGTGACTTGACAGATCCTGGCCCCAGAAAAGCAGATGATTGGGACTCTCTCCTTACTCGGTCTGGTGATGGGGACATCAGTGTAGCTCACTATAGAATCACCAATGACCAGAAAATTTAGTTGTCTGCTGGTTTACCTTAAGGGCTTAGCAGTAGAGGCATTGAATACAGTGTTACTATGTGTAGCTGCAGTTGGTGAGTGTTTATATGGTGGCTGAGGACCCTTTCTTTGACTGTACTGTACAGGAAGTCTTAGTGTTTTAGTAAGGTTACCTGTAAGTGCCTCAGTATAAGTAGTTTTATGTGTAGGGTCTTTACCCTGTGCAGTAGGCATGGTGCAAGTGTCACTGAGAACCTCTGTAGGATTAGTTTTGGTTTATGAGAGAGTTTTGCCTCCAGTGTTAAAGTGTATTTACACCTCTCACATACTATATCTGTTTTATTAAGAATAAGCGGATTGTCCGTGTACATGAGGCAATTGCTACAATGCCTCAGAATACCCACCTTCACAAGACTGGCCAAAGAGAGAGTTGGGAAGTGCATATCCATGGCCACTGATCTACTAGAGAGGAGTGAGGAAAACTTAAATATTGAACAAGTCAATAAGACAAACAGCTTAATGAACAACACTCAGCTATGAGTAAACTAGATGTTCTAGTAGTTTTTAAATAAATATGTCTGTCTTGACAGTAATTCCATAAGATCACAGATCAGAACAAAGACACTTAGAATAGCAGGCACAATAAGCCTTCAGCAGGCACATAAGCCTTCAGCAGCAATTCCCAGTTCAGAAGGGTAAATGCTGTCCTCTCCTCCCACAAGAGTGTAGACCACAAACCTTCCTAATGTAAAATAAATGGTTAGGAACCCAAGTGCTTAAACCAGAACAAAGACACTTTTTGCATAACATAAACAATAAGCTTTCAAACACCAGTTCCCAGTTCAGAAGGATGTAGGTTATCCTGTCCTACAACAAGAGTGTAGACAACAAACCTTTAATGTAAAATAACTGGTTTGGAGCCCAAGTCCTTCAATCAGAGCAGCAACACTTAGAATAACAGGCACAATAAGCCTTTATCAGCAATTCCCAGCTCAGAAGGGTGAGGACTACCCTCTCCTCCCACAAGAGGTTATGCCACAAACTTTCTTAATATAAAATAACTGGTTTGGAACCCAAATGCTTAAACAAGAACTAAGACACATTTTAAGAATAACAGACACAATACACCTTCAAACAGCAATTCCCAGCTAAGATTAGTGTAGACTATCCTCTTCTGCCATGAGAGTATAAACTACAAACCTTCCAGCTGTAAAATAACTGGTTTGGAGCCCATGTACTTAAATCAGAATGAAGATGTGTAGAATAACAGCCACAATAAGCCTTTATCAGCAATTCCCAGTTCAGAAGGGTGGAGGCTACCTTCTCCTCCCACAATAGTGTAGACCACAAAACTTCTTAATGCAAAATACATGGCCAGAAGCCCAAGTGCTTAAACCAGAACTAAGACACTTTTATAATAAGTTGCAATAAGCATTCAACCAGCAATTCCCAACTTGGAAGGGTGCAAGCTACCTTTCCTGCCACGAGTGTAGACCACAAACATTCCTTATGTAAGGTAACTAGTTTTAAGCCCAAGTACTTAAATCAAAACTAAGAAGCTTAGAATAACAGTAACAATCTAATCAAGCTACTAAGCAGCAGTAATAAATGCAGCAGATTAAATGTAACTGAACACTTTAGGAACATGCAGCAAAAAAGTGAAATAAAGTAATAAAGTAGGAAGAAGCACAGATACATTAAAATCATCTGAATAATGTGCAATTTATTATTATTATTTTTTTTTTTTTTAAGTAAGAGAAAAGGGAGAAAAACAGAAAACAATTTAAGTTTAAGAGGCTAATGGGATGGGTCTTCCCAGCTGATATCTCAGTACTCAGTAGAATGAGCTGAAGAGATGAGACTGGGAAGAATGTACAAAATCAGATTTATAACAGGGGCAGGAGGCAACTCATAAACCACAAAGTTTAGGAGTAAAACAGCAGTAGGGCAGGTGGGTGTGAAAAATCAAATGCAGACAGAGATCAGCAATAGTCAGGCCGAGAACAGCAAGTCAGACAAGCACTAACTGGACATGGCTGCCAGGTCAGGGACAGATCCAAGATGGCATGGCCCTGAATGGTAGCGTCTACTCTAGCTGCTGAATGTGCATTACATTTTTTTTGTATTTATATAGTTTTTCCTATGACTATGTCATCCATTCTGTGAACCATTTTGTTGCCAGTATGTGGTGAATGCAGCACTGGTGTTTTTCTGCTCAGTTCTTGTGGATTTGCCTTGATTTAGGATTTTTTGGCAACTGTTGAGCTGACCATGCTCATCTTGGGCCTTCAGTAGGGTGGTGGTTGTGTCGAGTGCAGGAACTGGAGCCTGGCTTGTGGATTTTGGTCTCTGTTGTTAATTCTATTGGGTCGAGGATTGATCCAGACTTTGGAATGATGCTTGTGTTGGTGGATGGAACTGCCTATCTCAGTGAGGATGGTGTGGAAGGAGAGGACTGTTGTGGCCAATGTAAATTGTTTGAGCTTAAGGTAGTAGTGTGGTGGTGGACAGTATTGGAGTGATACAAAGTAAACAGTTGGGGACTTTGATACTTTTGTTGGTGTTTGAGATGGAGATGGCAATAGTATGGATGGTGTGGATGGTAGGATGGCTGTGGTCACTGAATATCGCCTCTGAGATTGGCAAAGCATGGTTTTTTGCATCTTGTTCCCTTGGACTCTGCTGTTGCTATTCCTGCTGTTGATGTTGTTGGTATTGGTGTTATGTGTTTTTTTTTTAATTGCAAGTTTTTCACTTGAGCTTTGAGAAATGTAATTTCATTCAGCTGTGCACTTGCTGTATGGTCTGAATGAAAATAAAGTTGTACTTGACTTGACTTACTTGACTTGACTTGTATCTGTCTTCAAATTCTCTCTCATTCTCTTAGTGATCACTGCCCTGTACTTTCTTATTGGCCCTTTAATCCTCCAGAACTCCTGCAAAAGATTATTCAAACTAGATTCATCCCACTAGATGCCAGTTCTCTTATCATACAGGAACAACCCATTGACTTCACCCTACAACATTCCCTGCCCTATCCAGAACTGACTGTTCCCCATTAGAACAATAAATATTAAAAGTGCCATTCCTTTGGATCACAATGCTCTTAGAAAAAAGACTGCCAAGAGAGAAAATGCTTGGAAATCCAATCTTTAGTAAAGTGTATAATTTAATAATTAACTTGAGCTAAGAAAAAAATGCCATGCCAAAGACTAAAAAGGCTAAAGGATTGCATTATGAAAACATACAAAACTTTAACTAGATTATTCTAAGTTCTGTGCATCAGTTTAAAAAATATAAGCACATCCTTACTCTTTCCTAACCAACAAGATCAAGCTATCAATCTCCCTCTAAAATCTTCTCAACAAAATGCAATAAATGCTCTCCTCTCCTACCACTCAACATTTTTAATATTTTCTCAGCCACCTTTTATGGAACACAGGCATCTCCCTTCACACACTAATTAATAACCCCCCATTTACTTTATAAATACTACCTCTAAAAAGTCAAAGGACTGAGTGAATAATTATAATATACTTTTTTTAACCAAGTAACATCTTTATTAAATTATCACTTATGACATAGGCATTCATACATTTATATAATGAAAACAAACCACACTGACATAATCTTAGTTACAAGCATTATACATCACAAACCATATTGACATAATTTTAGTTGCAAACATTATACATCACTTATAATCTTCCCAATTATTGTCAGTCAAACATCACATAGCTTATTTAAATCCTGCCTTCTTTTAAACCTCATTCCTTTCCTATATGTATTGATTCCACAATTCCCATTTTTCCTATGTAATTTGCTTGTACCCTTTTCTAAAGATCCCAATTCCAGTTGTTTTAGCTCTGTTATTATTTTTACTACTTCTAGTACAGTTGGTTTAGACTTTGATTTCCATTTCCTAGTAATTGTTTTTTTTGGCTGCCACCATAATTAGACTCAGCGAGGCTTTACTATTTCTAGGCAATTCCAATTCAGTATCATAGCTCAGAAAACATAATTTCTATAGATACACCAGTTTGGTCACCCAGTATCTGTGACAGAGTAGTTGGCAGGGAATCTTTAAAGTCTGCCAACTCATTGTACTCCCAGAAAATATGTTCCGAATTACTTCTTTCTTCCCCATCATACCTCCAGCATTTATTGTCTACCTGAGAAAAAATTCTCTGGAGTCTACTTGGGGTATAAAAATACCTATGTAAACATTTGCAAGCAAAAATCCTAAATCTTCT
Source organism: Protopterus annectens (assembly GCF_019279795.1). Lineage (NCBI taxonomy): Eukaryota > Metazoa > Chordata > Ceratodontiformes > Protopteridae > Protopterus > Protopterus annectens. Next base: position 494,963,313 of record NC_056737.1, on the reverse strand, counting down.
AGATTTTGTTGGATATTTGAGAAACATACATATATCCCCCATTGTTTCTTTGTGAACTGCTTATCCAGTCTCTCTTCCCAATCCTTTATAACCTCCTCCGGTTGATTCATAGGATGATAGTAGGCTATTGGCCCGGAGGCCCTTATAAGCTGAACCAAGAATTCCGCCCATGTTCCCACAAAGTCATAGTTATGATACATTGTACAATGACTCCCCATTAATATTCAAAAATGTGCATGCTGATTGGCCAGCATGCTCATTGTAAATCCCACAATATACCAACGGAAAAAGGTCCGGTCGCCCGAACTTTTTTCCGTTGCTATAAGGTGTCCAAAACTTTTTTTTTTTTTTTTTTTTTTAATTAAAAAAAAAAATGGAGACTTTCTTTTCTCCATTTCAAAGCACTGATGTACTGGGTATGTGTGGGAATGCAAGTACAATACGCATGTGCAGTACATCAACACAAGGAAGCGGTATATCACCAGCAGCAGAAAAACAGTAATGCACCGCTATACAAAGACATTATTTAAGAAAAGTATTTTTTTCTTAAATAATATCATTGTATAATATCAATAACCAACTCTGTGGTTGTGGTATATTGAAGATTTAAATTGTGCTGACCAATAAAAACATTGGTGTGCTGTGGTTACTCATGAATAATGCCTAAAATAGTAAAATAATTGAGGTTAACAAACAAAGTACCAGAGACCATGGCTACTATTCAGACACAAACCAAGATGTCACAAAGAGTCATTATAATTTATACTAGAGCCAAAACAGGAACAGTATGTATAGAATAATGATGTTAAATGCAGAACCATAGATATAATAATTATACATAATTCTAAGTATATATAAAAACATGAAATATCCAAATTTTTCACACAAATAATACATCCAACTGGTAAGGACCAACTTCCCAGCTATAACATGCATAGTTGATGACCAAAACAGCTAGCATGTATCATAACTCATAATTAATGTAATATATTATACAAACATGTATGATAAATGAATAGTGAATATGTATGGGATCAACAACAAATTAATGAAAATATACTATACTTGGCACCGATGATAATTAAAGTAAAAAATGGGAAAATATATAATTCTCCATAAAATTGTGGTTATAGGTGATCATTGAGTCCAGGTGGAAAAAGTGCACCCAAAGTGATTATCCAATATTTCTCCTTATGATTCAGTATACCGTGCCACCCTTGTGGATTACTATGATCACCAACTATTCTGTCTATGATCATAAACATAAACTGTGCTTGTTGATGTTGTAAAACATGTCGGTATAAAGCATTTGTTTCCTTTTTGTTTTTGATATCACTTCGATGTTAATTTATTCATGTCCTAAGTGGCCTAGAGGTCTGGTCAACATAGAACGCCCCACAACGGCATGAAGCCAAATAGGCAACCCAGTTGCTACTACAATTACCAAAGATTTTGCAATCAAAAACCTTACTGGTGTTACGGCTGGAAAAATGCTGTGACTTAGTAATCTGTTTACATGAGCCACAATGGCCACATGGATAAGTGCTCAACAGTTCATGTCCCGTTACTGTAAGTTGTTTGTAAATTGCTCCTCCGCTGCCGATATGTTTGTAATGAGATAAAAGGGAACCCAATGTTTTGCCTTTCCTATATGAAAATTGACATTCTTCCCCCAGAACAGAACTAAGTTGTTCATTGGCTAATAGGATATTCCAATGTCTCTTTATAATGTCCCTAATTACATAATAATTCCTACCATATGTTGTGATGAATCTGATAGTGGATGTCCGGGAATCTCCAGAAGGAGTTTTATAGTCCAACAATGTGTTCCTATTCATTTGGGAGGATCGTGCCCATGCCTTGTTGATATCTTCAAATTTATACCCTCTGCTAGCAAATCTATGACATAAATCAAGACTAGCTACATCATAATCTGATTTGGTAGAACTAAGGCGTTTCATACGCATAAATTGTGATACTGGTATATTTCTGATGGTATGGTGTGGGTGCATACTCGAAGCATGTAATAAGGTGTTATATTGAGGATATTTACAAAACACTCCAGTGGCCAAAGTATGATCATGATTTCTGGAATTAGTTACATCCAGAAAATTAATAGTCTGCAAGTCAAAGGTGATAGAAAATTCAATCCCCCAGATATTACCAACAAATTCCTGCAAATATCCAGCATCTGCACGCCATACCATCCAGCAATCATCCAGGTACCTGCGCCAGATGTCCATTTCCACCAAATATATATTATGAGATACGTCGTAGATCATGCATTCTTCAAAGAATGCCATGAACAGGTCGGCATAAATGGGAGCAAAAGATGCTCCCATAGCCATACCCTGTAATTGCCAATAACATTTACCTTGAAAATAAAAAACATTCTTTTTAAGTACATGTTCCGACATGCATATTAATAAAGTATTGAACCCAGGTGGATATAGTCCAACCCTATCCAACCAGTATTTAAGGGCTTGTAATCCAGCGCAATGTGGTATGCAAGGTCAATGGGGATTGAACTTTCTATCACCTTTGACTTACAGACTATTAATTTTCTGGATGTGACTATTTCCAGAAATCATGATCATACTTTGGCCACCAGAGTGTTTCGTAAATATCCTCAATATAACACCTTATTACATGCTTCGAGTATGCACCCACGCCATACCATCAGAAATATCCCGGTATCACAATTTATGTGTATGAAACGCCTTAGTTCTACCAAATCAGATTATGATGTAGCTAGTCTTGATTTATGTCATAGATTTGCTAGCAGAGGGTATAAATTTGAAGATATCAACAAGGCATGGGCACGATCCTCCCAAATGAATAGGGACACATTGTTGGACTATAAAACTCCTTCTGGAGATTCCCGGACATCCGCTATCAGATTCATCACAACATATGGTAGGAATTATTATGTAATTAGGGACATTATAAAGAGACATTGGAATATCCTATTAGCCAATGAACAACTTAGATCTGTTCTGGGGGAGGAATGTCAATTTTCATATAGGAAAGGCAAAACATTGGGCTCCATTTTATCTCATTACAAACATATCAGCAGCGGAGGAGCAATTTACAAACAACTTACAATAACAGGACATGAACCGTTGGGCACTTATCCATGTGGCCATTGTGGCTCATGTAAACAGATCACTAAGTCACAGCATTTTTCCAGCCGTAACACCAGTAAGGTTTTTGATTGCAAAATCTTTGATAATTGTAGTAGCAACTGGGTTGCCTATTTGGCTTCATGCCATTGTGGGGCGTTCTATGTTGGCCAGACCTCTAGGCCACTTAGGACACGAATAAATTAACATCGAAGTGATATCAAAAACAAAAAGGAAACAAATGCTTTATACCGACATGTTTTACAACATCAACAAGCACAGTTTATGTTTATAATCATAGACAGAATAGTTGGTGATCATAGTAATCCACAAGGGTGGCACGGTATACTGAATCATAAGTAGAAATATTGGATAATCACTTTGGGTGCACTTTTTTCACCTGGACTCAATGATCACCTATAACCACAATTTTATGGAGAATGATATATTTTCCCATTTTTTACTTTAATTAGCATTGGTGCCAGGTATAGTATATTTTCATTAATTTATTGTTGATCCCATATATATTCATTATTCATTGGACATACATGTTTGTGTAATATATTACATTAATTATGAGTTATGATACATGCTAGCTGTTTTGGTCATCAACTATGCATGTTATAGCTGGGAAGTTGGTCCTTACCAGTTGGATGTATTATTTGTGTGAAAAATTTGGATATTTCATGTTTTTATATGTACTTAGAATTATGTATAATTATTATATCTATGGTTCTGCATTTAACGTCATTATTTTATACATACTGTTGGGCGGTCATGGTGGTGCAGTGGTTAGCATTGCCGCCTCACAGCAAGAGGTTCTCCGGTTCGATCCTCGGCTGGGGTGCCTTCTGTGCGGAGTCTGCATGTCCTCCCTGTGGTCGCGTGGGTTTCCTCCGGGTGCTCCGGTTTCCTCCCACATCCCAAAGACATGCTGCAGGTGGATTGCACACTCTAAATTGGCCCTAGGTGTGCGTGTGAGTGTGCCTTCTGTGGAAGGTTGGGCACCAGGCTGGCAACTCCACATTGTAAAAACTCCACTGCCATTCAATGTGCGGACAAGGTGTTCCGCTGTGGCGACCCCTAACCGGGAAAAAGCCAGAAGAAGAAGAAGAAGAATTTTATACATACTGTTCCTGTTTTGGCTCTAGTATAAATTATAATGACTTTTTGTGACATCTTGGTTTGTGTCTGAATAGTAGCCATGGTCTCTGGTACTATGTTTGTTAACCTCAATTATTTTACTATTTTAGGCATTATTCATGAGTAACCACAGCACACCAATGTGTTTATTGGTCAGCACAATGTATAAAGTTGCATATTAAATTGTGTTCTGTATGTCTGTTTGTCTAACACTGAAGAAGGCATAATTTTGCCGAAACTGGTCTGTTTTTTATTTTCAGTAATAAAGTCAGTTTATTCACTGTCCTTTTTGGCTGTACGTTTGACTGCTAATTTTGCTGGCCAACTGTGTTTCTTTATGATATTACCCGGCCGTGCATCTCCCATGTGCGCAGCAATTGGTTTTATATTGAAGATTTACCCACATTTGGATTTATTTAATCACTCGGGCTTCACCCTCGTGATTAAATCACACCAACCATGGGTGAATCTTCAATATACCACACCGCGTCGTCGGTTATTGCTTAAATATTTTATATGCTCTACTAAGTATTCCTTTTTTAAAAGCAGCTTCTGTTCTGGAGTCTACTAAAAACTCTACCAGTTACCAGTGCTGGTCTTTCATTTAGTACCCCTTTATTTCTTTCTCCTTGCCTATACTCTGATATCAATCCTTGATATGGAAGGTAATCTCTAACCTGCAGTCAAATAACTTCTTGGTGTCTTCTCATTCTATTACATTTCCCTCTCTAGTTATTTGCTCCCAATACATTGATTCCTTTGCCAGTTTTCTTCAATAAATCCTAGCCCCTCTTGCCTATATTCTGTAAATATACTTTTAATCCGTTATTCATTCACTACACCCTAACTTCTTAGAGTATAGCACTTTCAATTTTACTAAGCCACTAGTTTTCATTTTTTAATCTCTCACTAGCCACATCTATAGTGACACAGTTTCAAGTAATCTTTAATTCTATCACTTTCCAGTGTCTCACACCTCTCCACACTTAATGACTCCAGGCTCCATTGTAATATATGTACTCTAGCAAATAATACTTGAAAAAAAATTATATCAAGAAATACCTGACTATATTTGGAAATATGATATTCTAACAAACAGCATGAATTTAGACATAATTACAACACCATCACAGCCATCTTCTACCTGCTTCACAACATCTCTGCAATATGGGAACAAAACCTATATGCTATGGGTGTTTTAATTAATCTTAGTAAGGCTTTACCTTAGAATATGTTTCTTAAAACTGCTTCTCAGAAGTCTGCTCATCGTTTTAACGTTTCTTAAATAAGAGAACTTGTACTGTTAGCGCAGGCCCAAACATGTCCACTGCAGGTATTCTCCTAAATTGAGTATTCAGATGCTCAGTTCTTGGAGCCGACCTAGTTTTCCTCTGCATTAATAACCTACCCACCAGTTCCCCAAGCTAATCTCCTACTTTCTGCATAAGATTCAATCTTTATTAGTTCCCACAAATAACTCCAGTATTTCCAATCCTCCATCTACTCTGACTTTATCAGTTTTTGGAACTAGCTTTCACAAAACAAATTATAAATTAATATTAAGAAATACAATATTATATTACTTACAACTAGAAAAGAATTCTCCAGGACACCTCTCAAGACATTAAGCATCCATGACCCTCAATGCATTATGCTCTCCACAGTCACACAGCAATGCTTTCTGAGTATACTCATTAACCTGACTCTCTCCTTCCCACGTTATATTGAGCTACTATGCCAAAAGGATGTTCTGCAACTTGAAGTAACAAATAACTTTTCTGGTCTACTCACCTTAGGTGCCAGAAGAGCTATCAACGTCAACATACTCATTCCCAGATTAGAATATAGACACCTGATCTTTGTATTCAGCACTACTCAAAATTCCTCATTACTCCAAAAGACAGGAAAAAAAAATTATCAGGTTCATCCATCTCTCACAATTGAGAGAATTTTGTTGTACTACCCTACAGAAAGGTAACAGATAGACCCTTTTCCTGTTTAACACTTCAACCTTTATAACTCCCGCTGACCTCCACTCAAGAACAAACTACATTTTCACTTCATAGAATACTTTTTTCTTCTTTGATACTTTATTACAAGCTGCAATGGCTTCCTAATACATCAACCTCTATATCAAATGACCATGTGTAAACACTCATTTTCTAAACTCTCCCCATCCATTTGGAATAACCTCCCAGATAATATAACATAGTTTTATAAACAACTGAAATCCTACCAATCTAAATGCACCTGCATTAATAATAATGGATAATTGATACATATTCTTCACCACATAGCTCTACTTTTTGTTGACAATCCACATCTTAACTTCTCCATTTTTAATTATTTATTTTCCTCATTTATACGCATAATTTATTTAAGCATTTATTGCCATCATCTGTTTGTAAAAACAAATGTTCTGTTATTTATCTAAGTGTACTCCATGTACCTATGTATATATTTCTGCTCCTATGTTATGTGCAGCTTTTTGATGTGAAGTTGTTCAGTCTTGCCTTCATTATAACTGATGAGTTCAGAGCCAATCCTCAGCTCCGAGTCGGCCCATTTGCAAAGCTCAAGGTCTCTAACAGCTCGAGGCCGAAGCCTTATCCCACAATGCACCTCTACCTACCCCAAATCTAGTTTGCCGCTGCAACTGATCATGCATTTCCCTACAGCTCAGGCCATTGGAGTGGTAAGTTCTTCCTTTTTTGTGAAAAATTATTCATAAAATTCTTTATTACTATGTGTTTAGAGTTTATATAAGCTAGTGGTTAGGATAGTTTATCCGTTTCTGGATTATCTTTGTTTTGTGGTCATAAAGCCATCTGTTCTCATTTGTTGGGCATTGGCCCTTTTTGGTTTCTGTGTTTCAGCCGTTTAGGCTTATTTGCCCTATCCTTTAGCCGAGTTAGTTTTTTTGCAGTTTCTGCAATTTTTTTGTTAGCCAGTTAGGCTCTTAGCCATTTTTTTGGCTGTTTCAGTTATTTATCTTAGCCTGTTAGGCTTATCCTGTTATTGCTGCTGCAGTTAAGCTGTCTTTGTACTCGTAGCCGGTTAGGTTTAGTTTATTTGGCTAACTGTTAGTTTGTTGTCATTACTGTGGTTGTACTGTTTTATTATTATTATTATTATGTCTGAGAAAGCTAAGTCAGGGTTTAAGAGATGCCCTAAATGCAAGCAAAAGATGTCTATTACTGATGGACACTCCACCTGTGCATATTGCTTGGGAGAAGCCCATCTCCAAGAAGTTTGCTGCATTTGCCATGGATTTAGCGCTAGAGTTTTGGCGGAAAGAAAATGGAAGTTGGTGGAGTGTGGCTTGATTAAGTCTGCATTTCAATCAGACTTGGATTCTGCTCCTGGGAAACCAAAACACTCTTCTCCTGCTTCATCAACAAGTTCGGGTCTGAAGGGCTCTTCGGTTCTGAAAGCATCTAAGAAAGCTCCTGTCTCAGCTCCACTGACATTGGAACCAACCGTACAGGTTGTTGGTAGGAGTCGGTCCCCAATCTTGGAACCGGTATCTCCTACCTTGAGGTCCCCAATTCTGGGTTCTCCAGCTCTGTCGGTAGATTCCTCTCGGGCTTCCAGACTGTCTGATTTGGACATGGATCGTGTGGTACAGAGAATTTTACAGCATCCAGCGTTAGCTACAATTCTGTTGGCTTTGACTCAAGCAGCTTTGGAACTGACAAAGTCTTCCCTTGTAGTTTCTGCTCCTCCTCTGACTTAAATCAAGACATCGGAGCCAGAGGAGGCTATTCAGTCATTTGTGGAACCGTTGGTGCTGGCACTCACTTTGGATCTGTCAGTACTGACAACCCGGATGTCCTCTGCTCCGGCGGCAGAATCTGTGAGCCGACACTCTCCTGTCAGTTTGGGAGAGGCCTTGGGACTTCGACTCAGATGAGTTCGGCTCCTACCTCTGGCTCAGAGCCGGTGGTTCCAGTGCGGGAGGTGTCTTTGGTGTCTTCGGACCCGGGTGCTTCCTCACATTGGAGCCGTGGTCCTTCGATGCCATGAGGAGGGTTTTGTCCCCCCAGACTGCCTCAACCTCTGATATGGCAACCTCCTCCCAGAAAGCGCCGTTACCCCAGACCCACTGTAAGTGTAGGGACCTGGAGCCTCAGGATGCCCCTTTGGGGAACCCTGGTCTTCCGATACCTCCCTAGAAGTTACCACTGAGGAGGCCCCTCAGAAGAGGTTATGTAAGAGGAGACATTTACATTCCCCCAGGAATCCATCACGTCTGACACCAATTTGGAGGAATCGGAAGGGTCCCCAAAGTCCCCCTCTGAGGATATCTCCTTTGGGGATATTCCTGAGATCATTAAGCAGAGGGGTGACTGGCAACCACTGAACCCTACTGAGGATGAATTGGTGCTCCTGAAGGCTTTTGAGTCTCGACCCTCCACCTCTTGGGTGTCTCCGCCCTTCGATGAGTTGATGGAGCTTTTGTCTCAAAGGGCGTGGGAGTCCTTGGATTCTATGGAGCCTGTCCCTAGGAGGGCCAAGAAATACATTTCAGCTCCTCAAGGTAAGTCCTTCTTATCCAAACCCATACCTGTTGATGCCATGGTGGTGGCAGCAGCCAAGAAGAAAGAGATGTCTGAGACCTCTACGTCTGTCTATTCTCCTAATTGAGAATCTAGGATCATGGACAGATACGATAAGCGCATGTTCTGTTCTACAACCTTTGCCCTTTGGTCATCGAACTACCTAACCCACTTCACAAGGCTTCAGAGAGATCTCCTGAAAGAGCTTGGAGATACTCTCCAAGGTACAGTAGCCATCCCAGTGGCGGACAAAGTGACGCCTCAGCTTGCTACCCTCAATTCTATCATAAACTCTTCCATGCATCTCATATTTTATGCAGCTGATGGGTCAAGTAGGGCAGCGGGTACAGGCATTGCTCTGCGGAGACATTCCTGGATGTGCTTATGCTCTTTTGCAGAACCTTTTAAGTCATAATTTGTGAATGCCCCTTTCGATGGTTCTTCTTTTTTTAGACCAAAATATTAAGAGACCCTCACCAGATGTGAGCAAGATGGAAAGACTCTATCTGCCATAGGAGTCCATTTTTCTACCCCTAATAGACCTTATCCTAAAGGTCAACGGGGAGGGAAAATGTGGTTCCATAAGACCCAAGGAGCTTTTCCGAACTCACAAGGTGAAGCCTCCTCCAGGGGCAGACGAGAAAGCAATGGTGGAAGATAATGCCCACATGGCAGAGAGGGTCCGCAGAACCAGGATGACAGGGATCAGTTCCTTGACAAGCCCTATCAGTGTTCCTGAAAGGAGACCCGACTGTCCTGCTCTGGAGGCAGTCAGGGTACCTAGGTGCCTGGCTAAAAATTTCAGAAGACTGATGGGTATAAAACGTTATATCCAGAGGATATTTCATCCCCTTTCATTCAGAACCCAGACCAAAAAAAGGAATCCCAGATGTTCCACCAAGTGTACAGGATGTGGCATCCATAGAGGTCCAAAAACTATTAAAAAGAGTCATCCAACCAGTCCTAGCAGACCAGCAAGGATCCGGAACTTGCTCAAGGTTCTTTTTGGTGCCAAAGAAGACAGGGGGCAGACTCATCAAATATGTGGCAAAGATGAAGTTCCAGATGGTCACGTTTTAGTTCATACTACCATTCTTAGGAAAGGACAATTGGATGTGGTCTATAGATCTCCATGATGTGTACTACCATATCAAAATGGCCAGGCCATCCAGGGATTATCTGCACTTCAGGCTGGGAGCCAGTCACTTCCAGTTTCAGGCCCTGCCCTTTGGTCTCATGACAGCCCCCAGAGTGTTCACCAAATGTATGGCAGTGGTTATGGCTCACTTGAGACATTTAGGAATCCAGGTGTTTCCATATCTGGATGACTGGCTCCTCACCGCTCCCACCAGGCATCAACTTATTCGAGCAAGGGACATTGCCTTAGATCTATGTTTCCAACTGGGCATTATGATAAATTCAGAAAAGTCTGCTTTATTGCCATCACAGCATACAGTGTTTATAGGAGCAGACTTGGACATGGTCAGCATGTCCCTAAAGCTTCCTTCAGAAAGAGTGCTTACCCTATGACAACAAATTGTGGATCTTCTGTCAAAACACAAAGCACCAGTATCTCAGATTCTGAAGTTGCTAGGCACTATGGCAGCAGCGATTATTGTAATTCCCCAAGCAAGATCTCACATGTGCATTCTTCAGTGGCTGCTATTCGCACAGTGGATGTTTCAGGAGTTACAGATGAATCACCCAGTTCTGATAACTCTTGCAAGGATGATCTTCGGTGGTGGCTAACGTCTGAGATGGTCACTATGTGATGTCCCTTTGTCCTCCCGGCTCCAGTTGCAACTGTGACCATGGACGCCTCTCTGATCAAGTGGGGAGGCATTATCAGGGATGGACAGCCCACAGTACATGGCAGGTTCATGATGCTCATTTGCACATAAACATCCTAGAGATGAGAGCGGTTCTCTTAGCGTTGCAATCCTTTCAAGACTCTCTTCCTCTAGGCACAATTGCGATCCAGTCAGACAACATATCCATAGTCTGGTATATAAACAAACAAAGTGGAACCAGATCTTACCCCCTATGTTGAGAGGATCTAAGATTATGGGAATGGGCAGAGTCCACCCAGTGCTTTCTTATAGCAATGCACATCCTGGGGAAATCCAACGTGATAGCGGACAAACTCAGCAGAGCAATTTTGTTGCCTCACGAGTGGTCTCTCAAGAACAAAGTGGCAGAAATGATTTTCCGAAGATGGGGCCAGCCTTGCTGTGACCTTTTGCCAACCCCTACAAACACCAAGGGCAGCGACTACTTTGCCCTGATCCCTCAACAGGGACAACCCCAAGGGATGCACTCGTTCACGATTGGCCTCCGGGACTTCTTTATGCCTTCTCTCCATTTCCCCTGATTCCCAAAGTTTTACAGAAAGCCAGTTCTCTGGTCAGGACACTTATCTTAATAGCCCCATATTGGCCTTGTCAAATTTGGTTCCCCTTTCTGAAGCCTCAACTACTGGAGGAGCCTTGAATCCTGGACCCAGTGCCAGATCTATTGACCCACTCATCAGGAGCTCTTCACCCTTCTCTTCAGTCTATCAAACTGACAGCTTGGCTGCTCCAATTCCCAAAATAGCCAAGTTACAAAAATTATCAGTAGAAGCTCAACATATCCTGTTGTCTTCACATAAATCTTCAACCAGGAAGCTTTATCTTAGTAAGTGGAAGAGGTTTTCCATCTGGGCCCAGCAAAATAACATTGACCCTTTTCTGGCTTCCATTTTGGATATATTAGAATTTCTAATTTTCATATAGGTGATTCAGAAAATGGTATTATGTCTAACAAGCTGGCTAAGGCTTTTTTTGAAGGGTACGATGCCCTTAAAACCACCTATCAGATCCCCTACTGCTCCATGGAATTTGAACCTAGTCCTATCCAAGATTATTCTCTTGCCCTTAGAACCTGCTTCTTCTTGTGAGCTGAAATATCTTTCTTGAAAGACCATTTTCTTGGTGGCCATTACATCAGCACGCAGAATTTCGGAGTTACAAGTCCTTTCTATTAAGCAGCCATACTTGATATTTTACAAAGATAGGGCTTCCCTCAGAACAAATCGGCGTTCTTACCAAACATTTGTTCCAAATTCACAAAATCAAACAATTGAATTACCTGTTTTCTTTCCCAGTCACTCAAATCAATTGGAATATATGCTTCACAAACTTGACGTCCATAGACAGCTTCATTTCTATTTGGACAGGACAAAATACCATAGAAGGGCTGATCAACTGTTTGTCTCCTTCTCAAATTCTAGAAAAGGTGCACTAGTATCCAAATCTACCTTGTCTAAATGGCTTTCTGATTGTATATCCTTTATTTACCATGAAGCAGGCATTGAGTTACATGACAAAGTCAGAGCTTATTCTACCAGAGCTGTTTCTACTTCTGTAGCCTTTTTGACCAGGTTACCTATTGATTCCATTTGTGCAACTGCTACCTGGTCAAAGCCACATACCTTTATATCTCACTACAAGGTAGACAAGGCCTCTAGGGACAGGGCTTCTTTTGGGTCTGCTGTCCTTAGGCAGATACTCCCGTGAGCCACCAAAGATTATGGTGTTGGGGACGCTACCCATTAGTAAGAATGAAGGCGAGATTGAACAACTTCACATAAAGAAGTTATGTACTTACCATAACGTTTCATGTGAGTTGTTCTTCTCACCTTCATTATTATGACCTCCCCCACCTACCCCCATCCAATGTCTGGAAGTTTGAGAGGTTCTCCATTGGTTTTGGTTCTCCTAAGGAGTTTCCTCTCACTACTTGTCTTTATGAGTTCCTTGAAATCTGGGATAGGTTTTACGCTAGTTGGCAGCAAACAAGATCTGGGGAAGATAGAGATGCATTGTGGGATAGGGCTTCGGCCTCAAGCTGTTAGAGACCTCGAGCTTTGCAAATTGGCCAACTCGGAGGCTCCAAACCCATCAGTAATAATGAAGGCGAGAAGAACAACTCACATGGAACTTTATGGTAAGTACATAACTTCTTTATTAAGCTTCCATATTTTCCTCATGTCTGGAACTTATCCAGATTAGGCTATGTAAATGAGTTTGCTTTGTTGCAGCTTTAATTATATTTGTATTTTGTTACTGCATCTAATTTTGTTTGTGAAGGCTACATAGACCCAGGATATGGCTGAAAAGTATATGTAGACTAGTTCACTCTCCCAGTTAGCAAACTAAATAAAATAAATAAATACATGTGTAGTAGTAAGGATTCCTGGAAGACAGTAACTGAACACCACTTCCCTCATACCTGACTGTCAGAGTAACATAATTACTAATTAGATAGCTGGATCTGTATGACATCTGTCACATTGTATATATAATTTTAACTCAATAAAACCCACACAACTCATAAGCCGCAAACAATATAAATGCAATCATGACAACATCCTTAATAGGAAAGATATGGTGAAGTCATTCTATTAATAATAATTATTGTAAACCATTAAAACCCTTCTTTTGGTGTATGTAAATATTTGCTTGAGTGGGCACCTATGCAAGTGAGTGTGTGTGTGTGTGTGTGTGTGTTTGCATGTGCATTGTGCATGTGTGTATGTCTGTGATATGGGTTTTTAATCATATTTGTGAATAATGGAATATTCTTCCACAGCTGCATACTTTGCATATAAATGAAAACTCCTGGAATTCTATGTCCATTTCCACCAGGATGCCTCCCCAGTCAGATGCAGAAAAAGAAATTCTGTAATACATAAATCAACTATGGGACAAAGAACATAGTAAAAAATATTAGATCCTTAGAAATGTAGGATTCCCTATATCCATAATGCTTTTCAAAATTAAAAAGGGATAATACTGAAACATCCAAGTTTTATCATGATTTCTGTAAACTGAAATTTCCTAATGCTAACAAGTGACCTTTATTTGTCTGGTGTAGTTTAATGTCTGAATTTGTCTTAGTTTCACCAGTCTTAGTCACATTATGACTGCATTGTATGTGCTGAAGACATTCTAACTTAAGTGGCACTGCTAAGAAAAAGTCAAGCTGTGACTGTTTGATATTAAGTAAAGTACAGTTAATTTGATAAGTGGACAAAATACCCTGCCAGTGCTTGTGTCTGATATGAGTAAATGGGAGGCTCATTCTGATGAATAGTATAATGTCTGAGAGTTTTCAGGATGTGTACTTGGAGACATAATGTAATGCTGAGTGGAAGTGCATTGGCTTGTGTGTTCTGCCTGGGGATCTTAACAGCAAATGTTCCCTTTCAAATAGCATCATTTTAGATGTGGAGGTCATATTTAAGTGGCAATTAGCTCTACTCAGATTTTTTTTATTTTAATGCAGTTTTGAAGTTGGTTATAACTAATTTCTTATTCTTGGCATATTTCATACAAAATCTGCTTCCTTGTGTATAAGAGGAAGTGAAGAAAACTGGAACCTCTCAATAAATATGCAGAGTATGCTTGTGTGTTTGTTTATACATTTATGTTATACACACAAACATACACAGTTCTCTCTCTATAGGTGTGTTTGTGTGTGTGTGCACATATATATATATATATATATATATATATATATATATATATATATATATATATAAACGTTTGTCCTGAGAAATACAAGGACTTTTTCAGAACAAAAATGTGATGTGTTTTAAATGTTAGTTAATTAGCTGTCATGAATGTGCATTGTTTTTCAGCTGTTTTGCAGTTTATGTCTATGCTTGTGAGCTTTGTGTGATAGAATCTGTGACATTTGTTGAGTGCTTGTATTGTTAAAATAGGAATCATTGTCTTATTTTATCTGTTCCTGTTTCATCACTATTTTGGTGGTGTGTTAGCATGAGATTAGCAAATAGCAGGGTTGAGGATTTTCCACTCTTTCCATATTCTTGTGTAATCTCAGAGTTGATATATACATATGTATATGTGTGTGTGTGTGTGTGTGTGTGTATATATATATATATATATATATACATACATACACACACACACAAACATACGTTTGTGTTTATATGGAGAGAATACATTTTGTCGACTGACCATCTTACCCTTGGTAGAAGGATTTTCAGTATTAGAACTGATCAAATGTTCAATTTGCCAGGACCAGGAATATTAAGTGTGCGCAAAATCAGGGGTAAGGTTAGTGGAGGTAGATAGTAATGCCAAAATGTTTCTTTGTAATAAAAGTTTCAACACTGGGGTTGTGTGTGTGTTTGGATGTTTGCAAGTTAGAGTTAGAATAAGTTAAAGTAAGGGCCAGGGATGGGGACAGATGTGTTGATATGCTTAGGTGCTAAGATTTTTGAGGTATGTGTGGGTATGTCTTGCTGGGTGGTACTGTTAGGGGAAAGAGAATTTAATATCTTAATGAGTAGGTTGGGAGTAGGGATAAGGTTAGGGTTAGGGCTATTATACATGTAAAGGCATGCAAGGGGACAGACAAATTATATCTGTAACTTAATGGTCTGTTTTTTTCCACTTTCTTCCTTTCTTTTTTGGCTTAACCAATTTGAAAAGGGAACTATTTTCTTTTTGCCATCAATTTACTGAGTCTAGGAAATACATTTCTATAAAAGGTAAATTTGACAATTTTTTTGACATTATAAGTGTCTAAGCAATTTTTTTGTGTATCTTATACTCTTTATATATATTTATATATATATATATATATATATATATATATATATATATATATATATATATATATCTATATATATATATATATATATATATATATATATATATATATATATATATATATGGATTCACTTCAGAAGCTCAAAATACTGAAATCTCGAATTTCAGTATCTCGAGCCCAAGAAGTGCAATCCACAAAATAACGAAAACTAAAAACCACAAAATTCAAAACTTCAAATACCGGAAGTTTTGAATTTCATGGTTTTACTACACACACACACACACACACACACACACACACACACACACACACACCATCCACCACACAAACACACACAATCACTCTACTACGTGCCTCCCACACCCCCCCACATAAATATTCTCACTCCGAGGTTGCACTACATACAAACACACACAAAACATCACCACACAAGCTACTTTCTCTTCGCACACACATCACAGCAACAAAATACACTGACACACACCACAACCCCTACCCAAATCTCTTAACACACACACACACACACACACACACACTTACCTGGATACATAACCATAGTGGAACTTTAGAAGCTTGAAATTCAAAACCATTATTTGAGGTTTTGAATTTCACACTTCTAAACTTTCGCTATTATGTGGATTTGGCTTCTTGGGGTCGAAATACTGAAATTCAAGATTTCAGTAATTCGAGCTTCTGAACGGAACCCATATATATATATATATATATATATATATATATATATATATATATATATATATATATATATGTATATAGTCACATGGGTGTGAAAGATACAGAGATACAGAAACACTTGATTATGGATTTTTTTTCAACGTAACATTCTAACAATGCAATTTATCAATGAAATGTGTTATGCAGTCATATGTTTTCTTTGAAATGTACACCAGTCTAAGTTCAACAAAACAATCACAGAAACAACCACTTCCAACCACACCACAGCCAGTCAAAACAAGCAAGCACCAAAATCATGAGGACAAAGACAATGATATGATGATGAAACACATAAATGTAATGTACTAGACACAAGCATATTTTGCAGGGGGGAACCAAGCCCTTCTGCACCCCCCCACATCTCATACATTGCATATATGTATATATATATATATATATATATATATATATATATATATATATATATATATATATATATATATATATACCAACTCTAGGGTCACATAAGAAAGAATGAGTACACACGAGGATATGTACGAATTCAGTCACACAATTTCCAGACTGCAAAATAGTGCTTTGCTCTAATTAGCGTACAGTCCAGTTTTGCAATTTTATTATAGGTCTGTTAGAATTTTGATAGGTGTGATCTGTACAGATTTATGAATGTAAGAATAGCATACTCTAAGCTTGCAAATAAAAAAAGTGTGTTGTGTTCAGACAGGCGTTGTCAATAAGAAATTGCCCTTTGTTATTTTTCTTTTATGTACTGCCTTGAGGATGTGTTGATCAAATTTCAAGCGATGATTAATTGCACATCTTAAGGATTTGATACTATCCACTATCTTGATATTTATTCAGTAGGAGAAGAAAATCTAAAATTCAGATATGTACTCAGGGTGATAAGTTCTATAGGAGAACAGCATAATGTTCATTTATACTGCTTTAAAAAGAAAAGTGAAGTGTAACAGTTATAATTGAATATTATATAATGAGTAATATTACTAAATATTAAATGTACAGCTGCCTCTCTTATTTCATGTAACAGTGTTGCTGAATATACAAGTACATCAATGTACTCTATCAGTTATGCTGGATGGGAAACTATATACATGTTAGAAAGATGCTGAAAAATGTTGTCTTAAGATTCAGGGTGGAAACCTACTTCAGATTAGCAAACAGACTGGTCAGTTAATCAGTGGTGGAATCTTTTTTTTTTTTTTTTTAGCTTTGGTACTTAACCTGTGTCAGACAAGTACTGAATTAGACATAGATGAGAAACCATATCAAACCCTTTTCAAAAGTAGATTAAGAGATTTCTTACTATTTTAATTCATTAAGTTGTCCATATAAATATTCAGTGAAGGCCAACATTTCTGTCTCGTGCCGTGACCAGCACAGAACTGTACTGGCAATGGAAAGAAAATCAGGGTCTTTAAAACTGGCAGTGACTTACTATTGAAATATTATTCCAGTGTTACAGATGACACGGAGAAGAGTGACAGACTACCGATAATTTGATAATTCTTCCAATGTGCCTGTTATGTGAAGGGGGTCGATGACTGATGATCTCTAGCATTCAGGGGTATCATTTTCCCATATAGAATGGTTGATCAGTATTGACATGGGATAAAAAGCTCCCTCATCTCCTAAACTCACATAGCCTACAGAGAAGTTGCCTATTGCTGGAAAGATAGTTTTGAGTTTTTTAAGGAACTTTCATATCAGATGGATTAAGACTGGTAATAAATAAAATTTAGGGTATGTCAAGGCAAAAGCTGTGTTAACTCTGCAAGGCTAGTGCAGGAAGAGGGATGGATAATGCCAGTTTTAGACAATGCTTACTAAACTTGCAGTTGCTATTTCTATGGCTGGCAGATTAGGCAAAGGGCAATGCTGTGACATGTGGCCAGACCTTATAAAAATATTACTATTTTGATGAAAGTTCTTTGCTTTCTTTAAGCTCTAATTCTGCTTTTATGGAATGTTTTCTTGCTCAATGTCACTGAATCATTTACTTAATTTCTGAGGTCTCAGTAGTATAGAATGCCTAAGAATGATTTATTAATCGACAGCATTATCTAGACAAGGTTAAGTAGTTTCCAGTTATTTATTTATGTTTCGGGTCCATCTGTAGATATACAGTTTGCTCACATTAATTCCCTCCCACATAGGAAAGAGGGAGGCCATCGCTGATGTAGTCTGGCATCATGCCCACTTT
The DNA here is from genome assembly GCF_019279795.1 of Protopterus annectens. Lineage (NCBI taxonomy): Eukaryota > Metazoa > Chordata > Ceratodontiformes > Protopteridae > Protopterus > Protopterus annectens. The sequence continues at coordinate 494,944,954 of NC_056737.1, read as the reverse complement.
TTCGATTTTTTCTTCATTGATGGAAAGGAGTATGTCTGCAGTATCATATATCCTGTTGCTTTGTGTTATGGATGTGTTGGGCTAAACTATAGACATTTGTTCTTGGGTGTGAGTAGTGGTTACTTGTAGCAGGGCAATCTAAATGATCATTTCACATTTAATGTTTACTGTTACCCAAGGCAGTGCATTCTCAGGCATATGTAAGAAGCATTAGTAAGGGTATAAATGTATCCAGTAGTTAGGGAGTAATTTGGCCAAAATAATCTCCAACTTTTTATTTTAAAGAGGTTGAATGTGGCACTGACTACAATTTAAAGCCTTAAAATAGATTATTGCTGCTTCTGTTGCAAATCTATGACGTCTATCATTGTGGATGATACTAAAACGCAGTGTCTCAGTAAGTCACTAATATGAGGTTTGAGCTATACCTCAGTTATTGCATTAATGTTAAGGTTGAATTGTGATTTCTAGCTATGGAAAAAGGGATGTCTTACTGCACATGCTACAGCCAATAAGGTGAGTTATTTTCCAGCCTATACTATTTTTTGGAAATTATGTCAAGGAATCACATAATAGGCCATTCCTGAGTGCAGGACAAGGGCTGGAGGTCACAGTCAGATTATAACAGAGATGATTCAGGCAGCCAGCCATTCAGTATCCACCAAAATGACTCAGTACTGCATTCTTAATTTTGTTTATTTATATTTTAAAAAGTTGGACTGCTTCTCTATGATGCAGGATAGACACTTCCGATACTGCCTGGCTGTTTAACACCCCTCTCTGCCAAGTCAAAATAAATACGTGCATGTGCTTATACTTAGATTTGATTAATGGAAACCGGCATAATAATTAAAAAAAAAAATATATATATATATATATATATATATATATGTATATATATATACATATATATATATATATATATATATATATATATATATATATATATATATATATATATATATATATATATATATATATATATATATATATATATAAATATATATAAATATATATATATATATATATATTTATATATATATATATATATATATATATACACATATATATATATATATATATACATATATATATATATATATATATATATATATACATATATACACATATATACCTACATATATATATATATATATATATATATATATATGTATATATATATATATATATATATATATATAGATCCACTTCTTTGTAGTATGAAAGGTGAAACCATTGCTTTTGCTTGCCCAATGAAATGTTAAGTTATCACTTCTGCTCTGATTGATACAGAACAGTATACATTCTGCATCAATAAGAATGAAAATGGTGACTGAAAGTGCTTCACACCTGAAGAAAGCAGTTGATCATTTTTTACAATAACTATTAAAAAAAGGAAACTCATCACAGTCAAACAGGTGACCAGGGTCAAGACTGGCTGGCGCTTGGCACATAAAAGGCAGATAACGCAGCATGAGGACTTGTGGTAGCAGGCTAAACTTTTCACCTGTCCCATAATTTGGATAAAGTTCCAAATATTGCTTCTTAAAAATGTATGGCTTTATGGTAAACCACAGAGGATTCAATAACAATAAAAAGCCAATCATAGACATGCTCTAACTATTTATTAAAACAAAAAAAAAAAAAAAAAACAGGTGCAAAGCTTTCAGGCTATTCTCTTCTTCATTGCTAACAATTAATTAAAACACATCCAATTTTTTAGTAAAATAAATTGTCACATGACACAGCCATCCGATAAAAAATAAGTACCTTGACATTAATAAACCTACACATATTTAAAATGACAAACAAATTTAACATAAATTCATTTGCTTCTTAGCTAAAACAGGTTTCAAACTAACTGTATTATGCAACCCTGGAAGTGTATCAGCTTTAAGCTTTAAAATCCAACAATATTCATTATTTTCCAAGATATTATTCGTGTCACCCCCTCTAATATTCTCATAAACTAAATTAATAGCCCTAGATTTAAATTCATGAGTAGGACCATTGTCTGTAGCATGCTTTGCCAATGTGTTTGTCAAGACACCTCTTCATACATGAGACTTATTTTCAATAATGCATTCTTTGAATATGCAACTGCATTTACAGATGTAAAAACATAAGCATTTTGTGCACATCGCCAAATAGACAACATAAGGGCGTTGCAAGTGGCATAGCAACAAAACATGAACATTTTCCCTGTTGCTGGATGTAAAAAATGAGGTACAGTTAATAATATTTTTACAACAATTATAATTATGACAGGGAAATGTTCCCTCTCTCTTACTGACCCTATCATCATTCCCTGTTCTCAAGTCTTTGTAACATAACCTTCTCTTTAAATTTTTACCATTTGTATATGCAAATCTGGGTTCATCATCTATCAAAAGCTTTAGCTCAAGCATAGTCATCAAGTTTTTTCCAATTCTTCTGTATTACCTTCTGAATATCTTTAGTTCTTCTATTGAAGGTAGTCACATATCTAACTTTATTATTATTTGATATTAAATATCTATTTTGTCCATATTATTATTTCTGACAACGCTAAAAAAGGTCCTGTCCTCCCTTCTTTATCATTAATAACCCCATTATTGATTTCCTGCCCTATCAGATCATTATATCCCTTTTCATAAAATTCATTGGCCATTTCTTCCATTTGATCCTTACAATTAATCTCATCGGTATTTAGTCTACTAATCCTAGTCAACTGTCCCTTGACTACTCCCTTGAAAACATGTGGGCCATGCATGTTCTTTCTGTCAGTATATCTATTAGCATGCACTTGCTTGTTGTAAGCACTAGTACTCATGAACCACATATTTGTATCTATCTGTATATCCAAATAAGTAATCTGTTCTGTGGAGCAGTTCATCTTATACCTCAGGAAGTCAGAAGTGCTATTCAAGTAATCTGTATAGATTCTAAGGGTTTGTTCATTTCCTCCCCATATTATTAAACAATCATCCCCAAAACATTTATATAATATTTCACTAAATATATATTAATTCTCCCATTGATTAAGTACCAAGTTTGCATATGTGTTTGCCATGGGGTACACTTAGCCACACCAGCAACTTGTAGATATAGTTGCCCTTCAAAAATAAATACATTTTTAGTGAGCACCATCTCAGTCAATTGACAAATATTTTCAACACCCCTACCTAACATATCGGTAGTAGTGCACAGACAATCACGTATTCATTTATCCCATACTGAGTCAGACTCACCATAAACAGTGAGTTAATATCAAGTGCTATTAACTTAAATCATTAATCGCAGTACTGCTATACCAATCAAAAAGCTGAATCAGAAAATCACTTGAGTCTTTAATATAGCTGCAACAATGAATCAGATATTTGCTAAAAATATACTGTAAATATATAGACAGAGGTTCTGTGACCCAGTCCCTACCTGAGACAATACATCTCATAGGGGGATGGGTCATAGATTTATGTATTTTCGGTAAACCATAAATCAAAGGGATTATTGAGCATGGTAAAGAAGTTAAACAACTCCAAAGAAATATCACCTTGCAGTTGCATTTCATAAACCATCATATTTACCTCTGCCACATGTTTCTTAATATCAATAAAATCAATTTCTTTAAAAGTATTTATATCTGACAAAATTCATGCATATATTCAATGTAGTCATCCCTATTCAGGATGGCTATAGCACCCCCTTTCTCAGCTTCTTTAATAATTATATCAGCATTAGTTTGTAAACACTGTAATGCTTCATACTGATCATATGTTAAACTGTAAGTCACCTCTCTTTTGCATCATAAAGAGTTCTAAGTTCTAATTCACATAAATCATGAAAAGCAGTAATGACAGGACAGCTATTTGGAATAAAACACTAGACTTCCTACAAACATCTCTATTATAAATAAAAGAGGCCTTAAAAATAAGTTTTAAATTCAAGTTCCTAGCAAACATTTTCAAATCAGTCAATACATCAATAACAGTATTTGTCCCACTGGGTATAAATTGCATACCCTTACTTAGTAGTTCAATATCTGCCATTGTCAAAGTATAATGTAAGAGATTAACAATGTTCTCAGTACTTGCATTCATTATTTCTGCCAAAACATTTTGTTCCAGACTTGTGGGCTTTCACTCTTTCTCTTCATTGCACTTGTTCCTGGTCACTGCTTTGATCTCCCCCTTGATTGAGTCCGCTGTTTTACATCTATCTTTTCCTGTAATTTTGTCGTTATAGTCTTCAAGGTTTTGAAAAAAAACTCAACATTATAGAGAGCCACATTTAATTGTGAAATGGCTGTACTAGCCAATCCTTGAACAGAAGCAGATTCTCCATTGTAATTGGAAAAATGAATAAAGGTTCACTCTTGATTGGTTGAGACATCAGAGGCAGCAGCTACAGAAGTACCTTGCAAAAGCTCTCGTGAAGTTGCAATTGATCCATCCCAATTGGTTAATGATTTAACAGATGAACATTGATTGGCCTGAGATGGTACATCATAAGATATCATCATCAGAAAAAGTATCTAATCCATCCATAGCCCCTCTTGAGTTATAATTAAGTTTATTGATTCTTTCATTTCTTGACCATAACACCTTTAGCTTTTTCACAGATTCTAACTTATTGACAAAAACAACTAATCTATCTACCATCTGTTGGTAGATATGAGCCGAACTATCAAACATGGGCATGGAGAGTAGTTTATTTTCCATTTTATTAATCTCCTGCATTAGTTGAGCCTCAATATCTGTAAAAATGCCATTCATGAGCACCATATATTCAAAGCTTAGTTTGAGGTTCAATTGCTGCCACTTTCTCAGAAGCTCAGGATAGGTATTTACATATACTGACATCTTAAGTATGCACAGACCTTGAAGTGCAACCCCAAGCTCCAAACAAGCTAGAAAGCTCGGCCATTGCCATTTGAGCTTCTTAAAGGTTTGTACCTTTTTTTCAAGTGAAATAACAAGTTTACAAAATCAGCAGTCCTCTGCTTGGTCCCGTATTTCCCATGTCAGAGGCATTGAAATGTACCAATAAGGGATTATTGGATTTTTATAATATATTATGTAGAGACATACCTCCCAACCATGCTGAATTACTCTGATTTTACTGAGTTTTGGGATTCAAATGAAGGGGTGTCACAATTCCTGAGTGGCTCCCATTAATTTTCAATTTTTTCTTTTTTTTTTTTTTTATTTCCGTAATGTTAGAGCTGATGTCATCACATGTGAACAGCTCCATCAGGGCTATCAGCCTGTTGGAATTGAGCTAAAAGAGCTCTCACATGTCCAGCTGGCCTGGCTGCTCAAATGCGAGTAGGAACAGCAACAAACGGTTGCAACTATGGAAACTATCTGGAGCTGGAACTCCAAGTAAGGATAGGAGTGACAAGGAAACAAACTCTGTAGTGTGCGTGATTCTGTAGCTGGGACAAGTAAGGAGATGAGCGGGAACAGCAATTCTGCAGCTGAAGACTGCTGCCCCACATTAATACACCTGGTGGCTAGAGGTACTCAGGCTCAAACTCTGTACCTTGGGTACAGGGTAAAAAGAGCCTAAAGTCCCTGGCCAACACCACTTGTGAGCTTTGCCCAGATTTTTTGTGCTAAGAGGTTGAGTGCTATGATGAGAAGTGAGAACTGAATATGTATTCCTCCATTATTGGCTTTGTTTGTCCAGGTTGTGTCCTTGGTAAGTCCTTAGCCACCACCACTTGTGAGCTTTGTCCAGGTTTTTTGTGCTAAGGGTTGAGTGCTATGGTGAGAAGTGAGAACTGAATATGTATTCCTCCATTATTGGCTTTGTTTGTCCAGTTTTTTTGTGCTAAGAGGTTGAGAGCTATGGTGAGACATGAAAACTGAATTTGTATTCCCCCATTATTGCCTTTGTCCAGGTATTTTGTGCTAAGAGGTTGAGAGCTATGGTGAGAAGTGAGAAATGAATTGACTAAATGATAGCCATTAACTTTAATTCTTCCTATTTTTCAGGAAGCTGCTGATTTGGCATACTGGTATGTTGCTCTGACTGTAGTGCATAGGGTCCTGGGTTCAAGACTTGCCAGAGAAATGCACGGTGGTAACACGGCATTTTATTCTAGCAACTTTACAAAATTATACAAGCAATGTTTAAAATGTGTCCCTGGTTTTTGACCTTTTGCCCCCCCCCAAAAAAAAATGAAATTGAAAATAAGTACTAGAAGCTGTGCAGGATGCCTATGGCTTACACTACTATCATTCTGTTTATAGTGTGGGTAAGGAAGTAGACTTTTATGATGGAAATGTTCTGAATTGGGTAGTTTTGTCATTATTGGTTCATGCATTTTGTTTCATTGCTTACAGTACAGCCTACTGGAAAACTGTTCAAACAATAAATTTAAAATGTGCTCTGTCTAACAAGTGTGTTGTATTATACAAGGAATATAATTTAATAAAGTCAGGAAGGTGTATCAAAGAAAAGAACACATGTATGTTTCTTGTTTTGAGAGCAAGGGGTCAATGATTTGAAAACAGCCCAAAGGTAATCTTTATCCATCACTGGCCAGATGCATTTTCTTTGGATGTGTTGTGGGTTTCAATGCTGTTTCAATGAATGTCTTTCAAGGGCAGAGAAGTTTTAATGCCAAGTCTATTTTCATTGTGAGGCAGTACAGTATTGCTTTGTTTACCAGATGTATATTAGTGTTTGTGTATTGTTGTGCTGTAAAATGTAAAAATAAAATCCAAATAATCATTGTAGAAGTAAAGCAGTATGTACAGATTAGTGTTTATGGTAAATGGGGTAAAATAGCCAGGTAATTGGACATTGGAATGGCTGCAGGGGCACTCTGGTGCCATATTTTGGCTGTCTGTTCTTCAGTTTGCATTTGAAAGTTGGTATCCCACAATTCCATTGGAGTGGGTGGGGTTACATAATTATGTATGCAAATTAGATGTTAATCAGCATACAGATTTGTACCTATTTTTCATGGGCCTTGTCCAGATTGTTGATGTTTCCAGGTTGAGAGGTATTTGTAGAGAGCAACTTACAATGGATGAGGAGCAACCCAATCCATTCGCAACATAGTCTGTGTCATCCTCAAATTTAACAGAGTGCCCACAGTATATCCAAAAAAAAGGAACAAGAGCAAATAAAAAACAGCAATACCACAGAGGCTTGTAATCGGTACATACTGGGCCATTTGACATTAGAGATAAATGCTTCTTATTGTTTAGAAAAATGTAATTTGCTGCAAAAACAGTTATGTTAGCTTTCTAAGTGAACTGGAGAATACCTCTCAACTATCCTTGAATTTGGCTCAGAATCTTGTTCTGTCTCATCTGTATTAAGTATTTCCTGACTCAGACATTTATGCAGAAGTGTTGCACAGACTAGCTGAAGGTGATGCCCTGAGCTCTTCCTGAATTCAGCTTGTCCCTGCCTGCATTAAAGACATTTATGCAACTGTGGAAGCGGTGATGTTACCACATAGTATTTCATCAGCGAGCACAGTGTTCTTTTTTTTTTTTTTTTTTTGTAGTTTGTGATATTTCCATGTTTTTCATTTCTTTTCTAGGTCTATTTTAGCTGTAGCTTGTCACTGATGCTATGAAACCAGCAACCGTAAGGATCAAATGATGTTTATCAGTTCTTTAATGCAAATGTGTTTATCAGTAGGAGTTGTGACATGCAAAAGTATCTTTCACCTGTCTCAGTGACACATATCTCTCAATTGCCCTGATTTTGCATCATATGTTTGGTCTGTTCTTTGAAAAAAAATTATTTTTTGACAAGATTGCAGTCATGAAATAATGACTTAAGCCATATCTGATTTTTTCCCAAAGTGTGAAGTTAAATTCCATTTTCAGTTAGTGACAATGCGCCTTTTCGCTCCATGTCATGCACCAAGGCTTCACAGCAGTACCTGTACAAAATTTTACTTTCTGTTAAGTTGTTGTTGGCTGCATTTGAAATGCATTAATCCTGCAGAATTTTTTTATCATTCAATGCATCTCTTGTGAACTAAAGCAATTCACCTTCACCTTGGCAGTTTACTTGTTAATTCCCTGTCTGCTTCCCAAACACGTTTTTTCAAAAGTTAGTTGAAGCATCTGAGTATTGTAGAACCCATCACTGAAACAGGCAAATACTTTTTATCTTGCAAAGTTGAGAGAATATTAAAAGAGTATGATTGATGACCCTGCTCATGGCCTGATATGGAAGGATCCCGCATGTAGACAACCCTTTATCTCTTCTTTTTAATAGTTGGTGCTTCATGCATATTTTAGCAAGCAAATATGGTGAATTACATCAGGAAGGCAAATGTGAGTGAAGCACTATCCATAGCTTATGTGCTCCTTATGGTATATATTTAACATAAGTTATGAAGCAACATTATTTAGGGGAAGAGGGTAATCATTTTAACAAGGTAAAACTACTAACAAATTTTTCTCTTCATAGATAACTAGGGGCACTGTCTGGTAGAAGTGAGTTGTGCAGAATAACACAATAGGGAAATGAAAACTGAGATTATCAAACCTATTACTACAGGATGGCGCTTATTTGCAAATCATTATTTTAATCATCTTCAGTAAACTAGGATAATGCACGACATCTGAAGTCCTTTGTTATTTTTGTTTTTTTTGTTTTGTTTTAAGCATAAGTTATTAAACTATTTGTGCATAGTATAGAAACACTAACCTGAAACAGGAGCCTTGTGTCACACAGAGGGGCTGTACCTCTCAGGAATCTTAAGGCTAAAACAATTAATGTGATTTAAGATTATCTAGAAAAAGGGGAATATTATCTCTTATAATATTCTTTGTTTACTAGATAGACTAAACTGTCCGTCCATTTATTTGCCTTTACAACTGATCCATACTGCGAACAATCTAAAAAGGGCATTTCAGTTACCTGCATAACAAATTAATAGGCATTGTGTATTAAGACCTACCAATCAGAAAAGGGCATTATGCTAGGGTGACCAATTGGAAATATATCCCTTAATATATGCATATTGTAAGTGACAGCTAAAAGCAAGCAGCTGCTGGTTTAAGTTGGACTGGGTTGGCCATTCATAGTATGTTTTGAATGACAGGAATAATGAAGTAGTTAATAATGATAATTTTGGTTATATTTTATATATTTACATTATAAAAAGCAGTGGCAGGTTGAGAGTGTGGCATATCCCTCCAACACACATCCTACAGTAAGAGTAGCAACAGATCCTCACAGTTTAATTTCTTCAAGGGCTTTTGGGTTTCTAATATCATGATGGGAATAAACCCTATTCCTAAGTCAAAGTATGATTAAAGTTTGCAAAATTCCTATTGTTTCAGTGTTTGATGTTAGCCAAAAGTGGTCTTCACAGCACCGACAATGTGCCTAGAACTGACTCCTTCTGCAATTCATACATTAAATGTAACAGTAGCATATTTAGATATGACTGTAAATTCTTTTTTATGAGACCTGTTGCTCCTACTACTACTAGAACTGTCTGGGTATCCTCCTCCTACATTGCTATCATTTCTGCCTTCAAATCCTGGTATTTTTATGACCGTGTCTCTTTTTTTTATGACTGTGTCTCTCTCTGTACGTAAGCACTGTAATCACTGGGTGCAGCAATTTCAGTGATCAGTGCTACTTTTGCCTTTTTTTCATGGACTACTATATCTGATTTTCTAGCATCTATTTTTTTGAACTGTGGGTAATGAGTGATCCTATGTGATATAAACTTCATCATTCACCATAATGTTTTGGGGCTCATATTTCCAATACTTCTCATTTACTATAATATTGTAATGTTTGCACAGTCCTCAGTGCAAGTCTTGCCACATCATTATGCCTTGCAGTATACAGGCTCTCTGCCATTAGTGTATTATACCCAGCAACAAGATATATGACTGTTTACAGTTCTGTTTTACAGAAGCTGCACTTGTCTGTTTCTCCCACTTTTACAATAGACATTGCAAACCAGTGTGTATGTAGTCCACTATCCTTGGCCGTCAATATTAACCTTTCATCTTTTGGTTTAAATTCATCTCTTCTTAACCATTCCTGCATGAGATCCTGATTGACATGAGGTGTTATAGGAGTTTTCTGTACTTGCAACTATATTTATGCCTTTTACACATTTCTTGCCTTCTCATCTGATCCTTCTCCTTATATTCTTTCTTTTGTTTTTAAGCACATTTAGTTGCTGCCTGATTTTTATCTACTTCTGGTTTGTTTTCCATTCCCACTCATCACCAATATTCTTCTGCTTAACTAAGCAGGGAAGCCATCTTAGAATTGTTCTCCTCATGTTTTAAAACTTTTACTATATTTAGATCTGGTGAGGTCAGCAGATATGTATGCAGTCCTGCGATTGCAGATCTATACATGAATGCAATAGATCTGTATAGTTAAGGAAATGTGAAAGTAAATCAAAGCACTGTAGTAGTACAGAAGTGTGTTATAAATCTGTCATAGGCTGGATAGAACTGCTGAATGTCAATGCATGTCCAGTTGGGCTACCTCAAGCACCTTTATCTTTATTAAAGAAAATAGTGTAAACATTAAACTAAAAGGGGGATATGTGCAAGGATCAATAACAGACTCATACACTTAAGTAAATGTGATCTAAATGTATGTGTGTTAGATCTTAAATTAACTAACTGTTGTCTACATTTTCTGCAATGAAATGTGACAGTCAGTGTGCCATTTGTATTGGTTATCCCTTTAGAATCCAAGTGGTTGTTCGGGGAGGCCAGCAGCAACTAATGTTTATTTCTGTATGGTCCTAAATAAAAAGGTACAAGGGCCCCTGTACTAAAAACAGCCCATGGTTCAAGGTGCACTGGTTGGGGAAGATTTCTCCATAAATAAGAATGGATCTTTTTATTTGTGTTTGTACTAATGGATTTTCCATATTCAGATAACTTAACATTATCTTCATCTTGAAAGAATGTTTTTGATATCTGTAAACACAGTCTGACTTATATTCTGCTGGATATCCATGTTAAGTCATTGAGCAAATGTTAACAGTAAATTGTTGGCGAAAAGGGATTTAGATTGAAGGTACTAGCTTTTAGGTAGCTTGAGTATGTTAGGGTTACCATATAGCTGGTACTCCAGGAACGTTTTCGTTATAATAATAGGGGGAGGAAATAGTAATTAGTGGGCAATTATAGGTGGACTTAGACATTGTATATTGGTGCTTTTATTAACTTGTACTTGTATGTGAGGTCATTTTTGGATACATAAGACTACCTAGCTTTAAGTGAAGGGTTGATTAGGACAGGTATGAGAGATTTGGCACAATCTTGTCAGAGTGAGAGTTTTTTTTTCATAAAATTTTCTAATAAAGCGATTAGTACTAGGAGCTTCTCTAAGCTGTCAGGCCTGGCAACTTTGCAAAAGGAGTTGATAGCAAACAGGATGACCTACAGGTTGGGGTGGGTCTGTAGAAGTCCTATCTATACTAGGCAGGATTGATGTAAAATGGAAAAAAAAGCATACTGACTATATAGTTTTACTGAGTCGGCACTTTTAATTTAGCACTGCAGTCTTGTGGGTTTGCTTGCTTTGCTGGCTTCTTTGCTTACCATAGGTCATATTGTGTATTCTACCGTCTCCCCCAAACCCTTTAAAGTAACCAGGCTCTGTTAATAAGGATATATTTAACTGTAGAGTATTTTACACACAAAAGGTAATCTAACAGATCCACTTCTGAATCTTGAAATACTGAAATATTGAATTTCAGTAGCTCAAGACCAGAATACCGAACATCCAGAACAATGAAAATGCACAATACCAACATGCAAAATATAGAAAAAAAAAAGAATACAAGTAAAGATCCAACCATCCCCAGTCATAAAAACACAAAAACAAAGAAACTCAAAACAAATAACACTACCATACGTTTTTGCAGGGAGGGAAAACACTACTTATATATACCAACTCTGAGGTTGCACTAACATGAAAGAAACAATAAACCTACTTTTATGTGCCCTACTCTCCCTCCCATTGCATATATTGCAGTGTATATATGTACACATACGGATTTGTATCACTTCATCTAAAGACCATTTCACTGAAACCCATTTCAGTGAGACCAAATCATCTAAAGTTCATTTAATTGAAAGTTCATTTCACCTAAAACTAATTTCACTGGCAAGTAGTACTCTAAAGTAAGTCAACGGTATATGTCCTTTTCCCCACAGTAGTGCGATCCTGGTGTTGGTATATATAGTTATGGGGGTCTGGGGGGGTGCAGCCCCCTTTTTTTTGCTTTTATGTTGTCTGGTTTTGGTTTATATTATTTAGCAACAGGCAACTAGGTGGGGGGCCATGCCCCCCCCACACACCTCAATGTGGGGGGCTGCACCTTCCACCCCCAACTATATATACTAACACGAGGAGTGCACTACAGTGGGGAAAAGGACACATACCTTTGACTTGCCTTAGAGTACTACTTGTTAGTGAAATGAGTTTTAGGTGAAATGAGTTTTAGGTGAAATGTGTTTCAGGTGAAATGAACTTTAGGTGATTTGGTCTCAGTGAAATGAGTGTTGGTGAAATGGTCTTTAGGTGATGTGTGTATATATAAATATATATATATATATATATATATATATATATATATATATATATATATATATAAAACAGCCGGGCATACATCGGCAAAAGTGCTTTTCACCGAAGAAGCACTTTCACGGAATAATGCCTGCAGGTAGAGGGAGTTGTGGGGGAGTGACTGCTGCGGAGATCATACTATGGTGCGGATGTGGGAATTTTTTTACTTTTCCTCACTGTAGTGTGATCTCAGATTGAGAATATTAAAGTCGGGGGTGGGGGGCTGCAGGGGGGTTTGCCCCCTGCATAAATGCTTTTTTCTTGTGTTTTTTTTTTTTTTATTAAAGCACTTTAGCGAAAGTGCTTTGGATTCGGACTGTTAAAGTTTCGTTCAACAGTCCTAGATCTATATAAATATATATATATATATATATATATATATATATATATATATATATATATATATATATACACACACACACACACACCACACACACACACGTATAACTGTACATATATACAAAGACAGGTGTGTCTGTGTCTGTGTGTGTGTGTGTCTGTGTGTGTGTGTGTCTGTGTGTGTCTGTGTGTGTGTGTCTGTGTGTGTCTGTGTGTGTGTGTGTGTGTGTGTGTGCGTGTGTGCGTGCGTGTGTGTGTGTGTGTGTGTGTGTGTGTGTGTGTGTGTGTGTGTGTGTGTGTGTGCATATGTATATATGCATATCTATAGTGAGAGAGAGAGAGAGAGAAATAAACTGCCTGATAGTCTACACATGCATTAAGGATCATTATATCTATAATATTCATATTCAGTTGATGATAGCAATGGCGCTATTATATTACTTATTACTATGCCTGTATCTTCAACAGTGCATCAACATTCCTTGATAAACAGTATAGCTGTTTGTTGCCTTGCCTTCTTTAGAACTAATCTGAATTATAGAAAGGGTGCTTACAGGTAGAATGGGGTTTGTTTTAGATACCTGGAGAATTAATGGACTTTATGTATTTTTGGTTGCCATTTGAAATTTAGGGAAAAGCAATTGTGATCTTCAGAAAATATATCGCATAAGTTTATGTATGCTAAGTGTGAAATCATGGTAAATTTCAAGGATGTGGGGTGCCACATCTCATGTCAGGTGTGGAAGGGGTTTCCCCCTTGCAAAAATATTTTAAAAGGAGTACAGCAAGGTGTAATGTTCACTATTTTACATTGTATTCACTTTTTACTTTTATAATTGCAAGATTCCTATTTGCAGAGCTCACACTTACAATTGGAAGCCTTTTTATATAACTTTAACAGCTGCGTGCGTTTACTAATGCATATTTGTCACTATGTAACTTGGTTAATAATCCCATACAGGTTAATATGCTAAATACAGTTACTGAGGCAAGTCTAATTTTTTAAAAACACCTGAGATATTTGGGGCTTTTTGAACACTTACAATAGCTGGATTTTATTCATCATTTGAGAGTGGTTTGTCCTTCTCAAGTGGAAGTGGTGCATGTTTTGGAAGGTGCCTTATGCACTGGGCTTATCTACTTTACTTTCAGTGTATTATCTACACTCAGTATAAACATGTCATTTTATTTACTGTTCTTTAGATATATATAAAGCTGCAAGAAAGACTCATCCAAGTTAGAGTCTTCACTGTGTAATATCTTAAATATCTTCTATAGAAGGCCCATAGGATATATGCAAATAATATACCAGTGTTTCATCTGCCTATGAATCTTAACTTTTTAAGTCATTATCGGCTACATTCAGGCCAGTAAAGCCGAATCCCATTAATTGTAGGCATGTCATGTTTTGGACTTTTTGTGACATTGTCCGTACAGCATAAGTGAATTGCTTGTCTATAGTTTAGAAGCACATGGCTTAAAACCCAGCCTGATGCCTATAAACATTAGGGCACCAGCAAAATATCGGAAACATCTAAGCAAGGGGTAAAAAGGTTACCCAGACAAACCATTCAGTAGAACCTACAAGAAAGACACAGCCAAACTAGATTTTTCACTGTATAATACCTTAAATCTTCTGCAGTGGAATCCCATGGGATATATGCAAATGATCCCTTAATGACATACTAGTGCTTCAGCTACATGGCTTCTAAATGCCCTTGACTATTTACTTTTAAGTCTTTATGCGTACATTCAGGTCTATATTGTCAAACCCCAGTAGCTGTTGACATGCCATGTTTTGGACCTCTTGTGACTACATCGTTACAGTATAAGTGGATTATCTGGCTATAGTTTAGCAACACAGGGCTTAAATCATAGTTTGATGCCCTTTAAAATTAAAGTGCCTGTAAAATATGCCAAATAAAATCCAAGTAAAGGGTGAAAATGTTGTACCGACAAACCATTCAGTAAAAACTGCAAGAAAGACATAGCCAAGTTAGAGCAGTCACTGCATAATACTTTAAACTTCTTCTAGTGGAGGCCCATGGGATATATAAAAAGGCCCCCTTAAGGACATCATAATGTTTCAGCAGTATGGCATCTGAATACCCATGAATTTATGTACTCATAAAGACTTAATAATTAAGAAGGTTATTAAGGCAAGAGACCTTTCTAAGACTGCTTTCGTGCCTTTGCCTGTTGTTGAGGTACTGTTCCACAGGGTATCCATGGATATTATGTGTCTCTTAGTTCCTTAGCCATGACAGGTAATTAATGGTGGTAGATGATGTTGTTAGGTACCCTGGAATGGTGGATCTTTGTTTCTTGAGCTAGGAAAGGTGACATACACTATTAGAAGTTTTCAGCAGGCTTATTTTCCTTTCCCCAGGAAATACAGATGGGTAGAAAAGCTTAACTGCATCATCAGACCTGCTGACCTATTTGTGGAAGTCCATGTGGTAAAGCAGTTAAAACAAGCCAGTACCTTCCTCAAATGAATAGTCTGTGGAGAGACTTAACTCTATTTGGAAGGCCATGCTGGGGGCATTCACAGATTTAGTTAAGGAGAAGTAAGATACATATTGGGCCTGTCTCCTTTTTCCATACAAAGAGGTATCCCAAGAATCTTTTTTTTTTTTTTTTGACATTTGAACTGCTTTGTAGTCACACAGTGAGGGGCTACTAGGTTTAATTTATGATGATTGGGACAGTAAACATGAGTTCCAAAAGGAGTCTGTTGTGGAATGATTGTTGCATTTCTGCACTAAGCGTAAGGAGCTCAGGGAGTTATGGAGTACTACTTAGCACAAGCGCAACAGCATCAAAAGGGCTGGAATTACTGGACAGTAACAGCCTGAGAATATACAGGTGAACAAAAGCAAATAATGTTTTTTCCTTCTTAAAAGAAAAAAACTGTAGGCAGTATGTGTGGGTCCTTTCATTGTTGTGAAGAAGATAAGTGAGGATAATTTAACACAGTGAAGCCAAATCATGGCAGCCTATTAAAAGGTTAGCACTCAAAATGCCGAGTGTCAATGCACTGAAAAATAAAATTGAAAATGCAGGAGACTCTCAGATCTTGACATGGCAGAAACTATACAGACATGACCACTTCCTGTTGCCAAAAGAGCAGGTGAGGGTGTTCACTGGAACAGAAAAGTAATATGTCTCCCTCAATATAGAACCATAACCAGGCCAGATAAATCTGAATACCGGCTTGTGAATAGTTCTTCCAAAGCCTTGAATTGACCCCCTGTACAAGCCAGCTGTGGAAAATGCACAGAGGACATTACTTTTATCTTTTTGGACTGCATTCATGTCTAGAATTCATTCCTTTGAGCCTTCTACAATTGATAAATGCTCCTAAAATTCAGAGGTAATTTTAAGTTAATCTTGAGCCTGTCTGCTGAAAAGTAAAATTACATCAACCAAATCATGTTTGAGTCATACTCACAGTATTCAGCATATGCAGAAGGTCGCCTGTCTCCATGCTATCCAGTCCCCTAGTAGGGTGTTCCATCAGCTTTCAGTTTAGTGCTCAGGAATGCACTATTTACATTATTTTACTCTCTTATTTGCTCAGTTGTTTGTTTGTTTATTTTTTATCTCTCTAGGTATGTATTTATGTAGTCTGTCAAGATATCTTTGTCTAGACAGAGAGGATGTGCCAGAATTATCACTGTAAATGATTAGGACTTTTAACATTTCTTCAGAAGACTGGACCAGTTGAAAGATTTTTCATTTTTCAATACATATGGTTTCCCTTTTTTTTTTTCTATGCTACCTGCATATTAAAAATGCAGAATTAGTATTTGTATCTAAGATATAATTCTTATCTCTTAACAACAGTTCAAACAGGTATTTGACATCTTGAGTAATTTGGCTGAAACAGTTGCTTTTAATTTTCCCTGGGGCTCTGTATCGGTTTAATAGGGTTTGGATTTTTCATCAGATGTACTCAAACGCAATATCTATCATTAGCAGCTCAGAGTATGGCTGAACATCTACGCAGTAAGTGTCCTGTAAGTGACACAAGTGACTGATGGCTGGAAGCTGTCATATATGTAGGTGCTCAGGTGGTATCTTAAAGTATTTTATTTTCCAGGTTCCCCACATACAGGAATGGTCACCTATGACATCTGATAAAATTCCATCACTTCTAAACCGGTATGAAAGTGGAAATACTTAAAGATGGATTGGTAAATGTCACTCAACTGACTATGAGACAGTGCAGGTAAAAGTCCTCTAGCAGGATAATTTTTTGTGAAGTTTTTTTTTCTGAAATCTACTGCGAGATTTCATGGACTGCTCATGGTATGACAAGACATGTTGTATGTGTAATCATTGGTATTTTTTTTGCTCAGTTAAGGCATCTCAAATGCCCAGATTTCTGCCTCATATTTTTCATCTGTTGTGTGTAAAATCTGTGGTTTTCTAGCAAATGTTTGAGGACTGCAATCATCAAATAATGACAGACATTTGGGTTTCAGACTCCATATCTTTCAGAAAATGAATGCTAATGCAATTCCTGTTTTTCTAGAAACTTTCTAAGTTTGTAAGACCAATACTTATAGTAAACCAACACTGGCAAGCAACACACATAAATACATGAAAACGTACTCCGAGGCTCTAAATAAAAATCTGCAAAAGCAACAGAGACCTCCAAAGCAAACATCCAAGCAACCTCCACACCCCATCACAAACCATGAAACACATACTTCACATAATCAATGTGCCACACAATCACAGCCCTTAAGGCAAAATAACATACCCAACGCACTAGGAGACACTGTAGTCAGGCACACTGATGTCCCACTAACTAGGCTGGACAAGGAGAAGGTTACAGTTAGCTGTCTGTTGGGCGCCAGGATCCACCACATAACACAAGCACTCAGGTCGCTCCAGAACATGTACAAATACAACTCTGTCTTTGTCCATGTTGGTGTGAATGACCTGAGACGTACCTCCCTGGACTACATGAAAAGAGACATGGAAGAGCTCTCTGATCATGTAGCCCAGGCCGGTATGACCCTGACCGTTAGTAGCATCCTACCCTCACCAAGAATGATGCCACAGTATAAAGAAAAAAATGATCAATTTCAACAATTGGCTAAGTTTCTTGTGTCATTCAAAAGGGATCCAGTATCTGTCCACCTGGGATGACATGCTCAACAAGCCATGTTGCTTCACAAGGGATGGCTTGCACCTGTCACCCTTAGGCTTTTGAAAACTGGCCAAGGCTTTTGCCACCCCCATAGTGCCTTTTTTAGGCAAAGCTCAAAAGACAAACCCACCACCGTACTTAGCACAAGTAACCAAAAACTGAGGGTAATGCTACTCAATGCCAGAAGTCTAAACCTCAAAATGCACGCACTCAAGGCACTCATCAGTATGGAGAACATCGATATCTGTGCTGAAACAGAAACCTGGTTTAAGGCTCCAGAGAGCACCCCAGCACTACCAGGCTATAACTCATATCATACTTTTCGGCCACAGAACCCAGATCGAAACACAAAAGGTGGGGATATCTATATTCATCAAGGATAACCACACCTCCAGGTTAGTGGCACAGCACAAAGCCTCAGAGATCATCCATGTGTAACTAACAATGGGCAAAATTGCAATTCAAATTGTAGCTTGCTACAGATCACCCACCATGACCCAGTACCCCCATTCCGCGTTTCTGGAGAAACTGGAAAATATGAAGGTCCTATCAAATGCCCTAATATTGGGTGATTTCAATTACCCAAACATTAGCTGGTAGAACTACTGAAGTACTAACTCCCTTGCCCAATGCTTCTGAGAATTTATAAACTCGAACGCCCTGGATCAACTGGTCAACACCCCCACCAGAGTTGACAACATATTGAACCTGGAAATCACCAACATGGGCAACCGGTGTTCTACACTGGAGGTCAACCCCTCACTGGTTAGATCAGACCATAGACTAATCACTCTGGATATCCACATTCCGCCCCTCCCCCAATCAAGGAAACCAATGTGAAAAACCTTTCAAAAGCAAACTTCACATTACTTAAGACTGAGGTGGAAAGGTTCACAGCTGCCATGCTAAATGACAACGCTGTCCAAGCTGCTGAATCCCTTTATAAAGGCACTCTATGAGCACCTGCAATAATGCATGGTTCATGCTATCCCAAGCAAAACAAAGACTCACTCCTCCAAGAAAAGGAAACCAGTCTGGTGGACCCCTGCCATAAACAAGCTATACAATAGAAGGAGGAAACTAGTACAGAAAAGAGTAAAATCCCAAGAAGGAAAGACATCCCTGATCAGTATCAGCAAGAACCTACGATCCCTCATAAAATCATCTAAGGCTAGCTTCGAAAGAAAAATTGCCAAGGACTCCAAAGATAACCACAAAGCATTCTTTAGCTATGTCAAGAACCTAAGTGGAAACTCTCACATCTGCTCTGAGTTAGTGCAGAATGACACAAAATACACTGAACCAACTGATATTGCCAACATTCTGGCAGACCGGTTTAGTGCAAACTTCACCCCCTCTCATCCCCTAAAGGATCCATAACCATATCAAAAGAATGTAGAGCCCCGACAGTCATTGACATACAGGTTAAGACAGCCATATCCAAAGCCAAAAATACAGCTTCAATGGGACAGGACAGTGTCCCAGGCTGTGTCTTACACGAGCTGCAAAATTAACTAACCCCTCACCTAAACACACTGTTCAAACTCAGCCTCTCTACAGGCTACATACCCATAGAGTGGCACACAGCTACAGTTATCCGGGTCCACAAAGGTGGAGCCACAGCGGACCCCGGGAACTATCTCCCTATAAAGCCTGATTAGCTTGGTCTGCAAGGCTATGGAGTGCATCATCATGGAACTCATTAACAGAGACATTGGAAACCTCCAAACATTGGACCCTACCCTGGCTTTGTTAAGGGCAGATCATGCCTCCTAAAGATTGTGGACTTCTTTGAGACTGTGTTACCAAGGCTTTAGATGAGAGAAAGAAGGTCCACACAGCCTACCTAGACCTTGCAAAGGCTTTTGACACCATTCCTCATTCTGGTATTATAGACAAGCTCACCAGCCTGAACATAAACTCCTACATCATGAGATGGATTGCAAATTGGCTCATGGATAGAACCCACACTATGATAGTTGCAGGCTCTAGGTCCGACTCTAAACCAGTTAAAAGTGGCGTTCCGCAGGGCTTAGTCCTGGGACCCCTCCTGGTCTGTATATACTTCTCAGAGGTACAGGCAAGCACAGGAGGACTATGACTGACCAAGTTCACAGACGACTGCAAACTGGGGGCCATAATTGACTCTCTGGCTGATACAGACATCCTCCAGAAGTGTTTCACTGAGACGGATACCTGGTGTTAAAATCATGGCCTCAAGCTAAATGCCAAAAAGTGCATAGTCATCCCCTTTGGAAAAAAGTACCCACGAACTACCACATATATGGTAGTCCCCTAAATACATAAAATGTAATAAGGGATCTGGGGACCCAAGTAGATAGTAATCTCTCCTTTGATCATCATATTGCCAAGGTGGTTAGAAAATTCTTCTATGTGGCCCACCTAATCACAAAAGGGTTCACATCTAGAACAAAATAGGTTATTGTGCCCCTCTACTCATCACTCATCAGACCCATCATAGAGTACAATGCTCCATTTGGGATGTACCTTACAAGACACCTGCAACACCTGGAAAGACCACAGAAGTACCTCACCAAGAGGATTACTAGCTCAAACAGATGCCTTATTCTGCCCAACTGAAGAAACTCCAGCTGTACTCGGTTGCATACAGCTTACTCAGAGGTGATCTCTGCCTGACATACAAGGCCATGTCCAGCCCAGAATGGATGGACATGCTCCACCTAAAAAAAAAGAAATCCCCAAGAGCCACACACTCTAGGGATCTAAACCTCACCACAACAATAAATAGGACATGCTGGAGGGATAGATTCCTGTCCGAGAGACTCCCCATGCTTTGAAACAGGATTCCAGTCTACATTAGGCAGAGCCCCTCACTAATACTCTTCAAGAGAAACCTTGACAAGTGGATGGAAAACAGAAAATGTACCCTGGGGATCACTGCAGTGGCTCTGCTGGATAGAGGTACAGGAAACTAATGGCTCTGCTGGACAGAGGCACAGGGAACTAATCTAAGGGGGTGGCAAAAGCCAACACATTCTTACTAGGCTTATAGATGCCCTTGGGCAGATAGCCTAGTACTTACCTATGAACCTATAAATTGTATAACACAATATGATGATATAAAAAAAACATTGAAAGTGAGTGCTTAGACAAACAACAGTTAGAACCATAGTATTTTATGATGGTAGGATAGTGGTAAAGTGACCTTTCCCAATAATACAAAGTTGAGAGTACGGAGCAGCACATCTGGCCAGGTAGGTGTAATAGTACTGGTTAAGAGAGATGATTACTAGCCAATTAGTCTTTTTAGAGCAGGATGTTTTATTTGCATTTACTTATTTATTTACTTACTTATTTTACTTAGGTTAGCCATACTGGATTAAAGCCCATTTTTAGAGGGGACTTGAAGGAGAAAAAAAAAATATATATATATATATATATATATATATATATATATATATATATATATATATATATATATATATATATATATACATATGCATAAACAGTAGTAACTGAAGTCCTCTAAAGTGCCCCATACACAGATGGTGAAACATTTGCAGTTATATGAGTAAAAAAGTACAGTAAAATAATAGATTTCAGCAATCATATGAGAGCATAACATCACATACAATGCAGCCAACTGTGTATACAAGTTCTCATAAATATTACATTGCGTAAGTGAACCATTGTAATGTAGGATGGAATAAATATTATATTGCAAAGCTGAGCCCTTAAATATGATACATAGAGATTTAGGTAAGAAATAGAATTTTTTTAAACTGAGGTTGATAGAGTGCAGTTTGTGTATGAAATTTGATAAAGGGGATAGACTGAGTGGAAGAGAAATGATCATGTAATGCCACATCTAAGGCAGCTAGTGTGTTTACTGATGGTAGTCTTGATAGAGATTGTGAAAGTTTTAAAGTCAATGATGATTGACATACTGTGTGCAAGCAGTTCCATCTCTGTGATATATTTATTTATTGTCCTTTCTTAACTGGGAAAGTCAGACTGAGCAGTGCCTTTTTTTTAGTGATGGCCTGGGGAAAAATGCTTCATCATAGAGGCACAGTGGACATTATTTGCATTTTTCCATCATTTATAGTCAGTTTCATTCATGAGTAACAGTTCCACTATTCAGGCATCCTTGCCATCAGTTTCATCATTTACAAACATATGCAATTAAAAATAGTTGCATAGGTCAGATATTAATATTTTGTTTAATAAAGGAAGGTATAAGCAGTGTGTTATCAATATGCATAGATCATCAGGTTTTACATTGCTGGAGTTAAATAGGCATTATTTGTGATTATTAATTGGGTATAGATAAGTTTTTTTTTTAAAGGGTTCAATTCAGTATAGCTTTAATGGCTTCAGATTTTAGATTATCAGTGATTATAACATTTTTTCATCCAGTAGTTTGACATAAGAATATAAGATTGATATCTGAGACGAGTAAACAATTTATATGAATTCGATAACATTTATTTTTGTTAAGTTGTAATAGCTTCCATAGTATTTTACACATACTAACACTACTCTGATTAATTTCAGATTCCCTTGTAATTGAAGCAGTTAATTCCTACTTTGTCTTAAAATTATGGTGTAACCACTGGGAAGCTTTAAGGAGTTTCTTATGTCATACAAAGATTTATTTCTAAGAACATACATGTCCCATAGGTTTTTCTCGGTAATAATTGGGAACTTGCTTAAATTTAACATTTCATTATTCAGTCTAATGTTTGGTTTTAAATGCAGTGGTTGCAACATCAAGAATGGTTTCATTAAATCTAGAGAATCCAACAGTTTTTGTAGTCTTAATACATCAAACTTTAATTCAGCATGGATTTTGAAAGTCTTAATACTATCTTTAATTAAAAGGCTCTTCCATTCTTAACAAAGTAAGATGACTTAATATAATCATACCAAATTTTGATCCAAGACTGTGACCATTCTTTCCTTTTTGGATTGAATTCCGATATTTTTATAATTTTGTTTGAGCATAAAATATCATAATATAGTCTAAAATCAAGTAATCCCAGCACCTCATTCTCTTTTGGCTGAATTAGTTTTTGGTAGGTTATTCTAATTGATTTGGGATGCTAAATAAACTTGGCTAAAATTGTATTTACTTTTTAAATAAATTATTTTAGATTATTGTATTAGATGCCCTGAGATGAAATAATAGTCTTGGAAGAATATTAATTTTAATGATTGCAACTTTTGAAAGGAAGGATAATTTTAGTATACTCCATCTTTGAACATCTTGTTCACTTTCTGAGAACAGTTTTAGGATATTATTCTGAAGAAAGAGTTTATGATCATATTGGAAGGAAATCCCAAGATATTTATGAGAATATTTAAGTTTTATTTTTGAATCCAGGAAAATGGGTTAGTGTGACATGAAGGGTTTAAAAGGAAGATTTATCAGGATTAATGTTATAATTGAAAAATTTTGAGAATCTATTAATAGAGTTTAATATCTTATTTAAATTGGTATTAGGTCGGGTGAAGTATAAGTTTAATTTATCCGCAAAGGCTGAAAAAGCAATGTAACTGTTGAATAAGTGTGGAGCAAGGTGGTATGATTTCTGTTTTATGAGCAGAAAAAGGGGTTCTATATATAAATTGAAGATATATGGTGATAATGGGTATCCTTGTCTAGTCCCATTGCAGATATTTATTTGATTTGAGTATGTTCTGTTTATAAATAGTTGTACTTGAGTTAGCTAATAGGGCTTTAATTACATCTATGAAGCTTTTCTGTAAATTAAAATAAGGTAGTAATGCAAATAAGAAACTATGATTCAAGCTGTCAAAGACTTTAGAGATGTCTGTTGCAAGCATGGATATTGGGCATTTCTGATATTTAGAAAAGATCATCACTGTGTCCAGTTTGAGTGTATTATCACAAGTTTGTCTGTTTTGGATAAAGCCTGACTGCTCAGGTGAAATAATGTATTATATTCTTAATCTATTTGCTAAGATTGCTGCTAGGATTTTAATGTCCAGATTAATGAGAGGTATCAGTCTATGCTTCATGAGATTTTTCCTATCCTTTTTACCTTTGAGGATAAAGATTGTCTTAGCATTGTTTAAATATACGTCTGAAATACCATGCTCTTTTATATAATAATAGACTAGCAATAGGAGGTTTAATACCTTTTCCCAAATATCTTATAAAATTCAGCTGTAAAACCATCCAGACCAGGAGCTTTCTTTGCTTTGAGGTTATTTATTACAGACAAGATGTCTTGCTTTGAAAGGGGTGCTGATAGGAGATTCCATCGGGTCTGATTAATTTTTGGAGAGCTTAAGTTGTCTAGGAAAAGATCCCTCTCTGAAAGAGAGTTCTTGTTGCCCATACTGTTGGGTATATATAACTTCAGAGAGTTCAGTAATTTCTGAATTGGTGTTATATGATTTACCTTGATATTCCAATTCTGTTATACTAGGAGCCTTATTATTCACATTTATTATTCAGGGTAATATTTTTGAGGGAGTTTGTGCCCACTCTGAAAATTTAGCCAAGGTGTTTTCACTTCTTGGAAAGAGCATTGTTCTGGATGGAGTAAATATAGATCTTTCTGGAATTTGTTCAGGTGTTTTTCTAGAGTGATTAAAGTTATCATGTAGTTGTAGTTCCTCTTCGATCACCTTAATATTCTTTTTAAGTTGTATCTCCTTCCGTCTAAATATTTTTTATAATAGGATGCTTTTTATATTTATAACCCTCTAATCTGAGCTTTAGTAGTTGCCCATTGAACATTATAAGTAATTTGCGAGGATGTAATGGTGTTTTCCAAATAATCTAATATATTGTTTATACCTTGTATGACATAATTTTTTTGGAGTAAATTTACATTTAAGGATCAATTATACCTCTTTAATGTCATTTTAGTATCACTTGTCCAGGATAAACTAATTGTAATTTTTGAATGTTCACAAGAAGTCTAGGGGCTGTAAAATAATTAATCTCAGCTCCTAGAAATATGTCCAAAATTAAAAAGAAGTCCAGTCTGGACCATGATTTGTGACATTTTGAACAGTAGGTATACTTAGCTATGTGAGTGTTATTGTCTTGAAAGTAATAAGGATCAAATAGGTTAAAGTCAGTTTTCAAATCTAATATTGCATTAGATGCTTGAGTGTTGTATGTTTTACTTTTGCCTGTTCTGTCATAGGGTCCAGTAATGAATTACAACCCCCCAATTATGTAATAATAATTAGGCTATAGAGATCAAACATTATATATTGACATAAGAAAGTCTTGTTGCCTTGTGCAGGGTTCATAGATATTAAGCAATAATAATGGTTTACCTAGACAAGGTTTTTAGTTGTGAAATAACACCACCTGCCATTACTATCTGAGTCATAATGTGAAATTTGTTCTTTGAATAAGTTTTTAGTTATAACTGCCACTCCCCTACAGTTAGTTTTACTGCCTGAGGTGATACTTGTTTTTATCCATTTTTTCTATATGTCCTGTTACCAATTATCAGGAGTCACTTGTTTCCTGAATGAAAATTATTCCTGATACTGATTTATACAGTAAGTGTACTTTCTTTTTTTCTCTCTTCTGAATACCCTTAACATTCCATGAATCAATAACCCAGATTAATATTTCATTTTTATACATACATATATAAATGAAGATACACATCCCTTTATTCTTTTTCTCAGTAGTCTTCCCTTCTCCCATTTTCTACCTTCTCTTGTGTAATTGTTGCAAGATTGTCCTTTATATTGTTGAAGTAGTTTATTTAGGCAGATTAGTATGTAGGTACTCTTACAGCGCTTAGCTCTTTCAGCTCTATCCATGTGCCTAGCCACTAACCCATTTGTCCTAGAAGATAAATCTTGGTTATAACAAAGAGGTTTCTTCTTGTGGTTAGATGTTTTTATTACCCATAAAGTTAACATTATTGATTAAACTTTTACCATTAAAAACACTAACTATGTGAGCTAAGATGAGCATCCTCTCCCCTACACACCTATATAAGCATCACAGCTCATTTACAAGAAAAACATATAACCATTTAGATAAACATGATTTAAATTTAACCCTTAACCATGTTGGTGTTACCTAACATCATCACCCCCCAATGTGAACAATTAGAGGAAAGAATAAGATTTATTATACCCCTTTGCATAACATATAGGTCAAAGCTATGCTAATTTCAAGTGATTAATTAAATTGATTATTTTTTTCTATCCAGTTGTATTTTTTTATAAAACTGCATAACAAACCAACATTATGCAGTAGTCACCATCAAATTAACTATAATGTAGTACAAGTAATGCCAAGACATTATAAAATTCAAACAGAGTACAACATTTTCTGTATCAAGTTGAGCAAAACAAACACATTACAAATCTTACAAATTCCCTTTTCTTCTTAAACTGTTGGGTGTAACAACGCAAACTTGGGAGCAAATTTCCTGTTATCCAATTAAATAACAAGCTGAAGCATTTTAATATTTACCATAGAATAACATAGCTTGTTGCTGTAAATTAACAAGTATGCTACAGCAACTTTATTAAACAGAGCTTTAAAATAGACTGAAAAATCATTGACTTGCTACTATTTTCTCATGTTCCTCTCCTTGTAACTTTCTTCAAAAGACAGTATAGAATAAATTAACTTAACACACTCTTCCAATATATCCCAAAATAAGTATGTACCATTCTATAGAACATTGTTAAAAATAAAATATGCATCTGACAGTCATAATGATCTTTTGCACAACTTGAAGCATTTAACGATTAGCAGGTGAGGACCGCACCTCAATGAAAAGGACTGTGTAAACCAAAATTGTCATTAGATCATAGCATCTTTTGTCTAGTAAAATAGTTGATCACACAAAACAGTTCTGTCATAAAGTATTAAGACTCTAATCTCTGCGTTTATCCACCATTTCCACTCCTTCTTTTCATCTTCTCTCATTTTCTCCCACAATTGTATTTTCTTTCTTTTCATCACCTTACCCCTTATCTTTCTGTAGTTTCCAGCTAATTAAGACTTGTTAAAGTAGTGCTTAGACTAAGTGCACAGCATAAGCATAAATAGTCTAAATTGGCTGCCACTTTAAGAGGGAATAAGACCTATTAGGGAAAGTTACTTAAATATTGAGAACAAAATGACATTCAAGATATTCATTTGAGTGATACACCTCTTCATATATGATCGCTCCTATTTACTAATTAACCTGTTATCTTTTCTGTTTGCAGGGGACCTAAAATAGATCCAGGATAAAATAATCCACCAATATAGTCATGGTAAGCAGTTATCGGTCATGGTTGAAGATCCGACGTTGCAACCAGCCTGGTTGCAAAACTTCATTGCTACCAGTTCATCTAGGAGGAACCAGAAAGGGAAGAACTGAAGGAGTCAAACGTGGGAGTGCAGAGGTCAAATTCTTACAAATGTATACCCCATCTCAACACCTACTCAGGTCATAGGTTCCTACCTCTTACAAAAGGAAGTAAAAGATTGTCTGGAATTTATTTTTATTATTTATGTCCTGGATTTTTAATATCAGTCCTTTGTTTAGGCTGTAGGTGAAGTGCTTACTTCTTAATTTCAGGTAAATCATTGAATGCCCTCAAGAACACCAATCTTGCTTCTTTAATAGAATCAGCCATGGATTTACAGTCATTGTATTGATAGGACAGAGTGTTTGGGTACCACATCTGGAATTTATCCTTTTTGGTAATTAGGTAAGAGCAGAAAGGTGTCAACTGTTGTCTTTTTAATTTAATTTGACATGGTAAATCTTGTATAATTGTTATATTACTGCCGTTCCAGGAATTTTTTTTCCTTGCCGCTGCTAGGATTTTAACAACATTCTGGTTATTTAAGAGATTGACATATATTTGCCTGTGTTTATCTAGTATTTGTGATGAATGGATAGCTCGATATGCTCTCTCAATTATCATTTTATTCACTTCAGATGTATTATCCAATAGTATTTGTTTAATAGTTTCCTTTAATTGTGGATGTTTGTATCTCTCAGGGACACCTCTGATGAGAATGTTGTTTCGTCTACTTCTCACTTCTAAATCAAGCACTTTTTGTTGAATCTCCTGGATGTATTTGGTATTATTTTCACAATTTTTTGCAGTAGGTCAATTTTTATTTCATTTTTAGAAATTCTAGCTTTAGTTAGTTCCAATCAGGAAGCTATTTGATTGATATTATTGCCAAAAGATGATAGTTGGACTGAGAAGTTATGGATGGCCATTTGCAATGGTTTTAATTCTTAAGGCCAGGGAACTGTTCTGATTTTGCCTTTGTAGCAGGTTTAAGGCTTTCTTGCTATTTACCTTCTAGGTCTTTTAATTGCTACTGCCGAGTATTTTGTTTTTGGTCATTTGAGCATCCATCCCTTCTAGTTCACATAACATCTTAGTGGATATGCTTTAGACTAGGAAAGATTACAGGCTGCTTGGTTCCACGTGTCTGAAAGATAAGTTGAGGGTTTTTTTTTATCTTTTTAACAGTCAAGTACCATAACTCTAAATTTAAAGCTTATAAACTAAGTTATAGTATATTAGTTAAAGTCCTTTACTATAATTTTCATTGTAATTATAGGCTTTATGTCTAAAAATCACTAAAGGTAGTCTGGAGCTGTGACCTTAAGGTGCTCATAGGATACCCACCATCTTAGATCTCCATAGTACATTAAGTTTTGTGCAACCAAGAGTTATGGTACAAATTTGTAGGGCTATATTAGTACCAGCTTAACCATGGGTGGTGCAGTTGCAGAGCCTTTTATCTATCAGGTGTTGCTTCAGTTGGCATTTAAAGCCTTTCAAGTTGCAGACTGCTCTTAAATGGAGTGAGGTGGTATTCCAGCTATTTGCAATGCACTGTGAATATAGGGAGTATTTTGCATTGTTTTTAGGTTTAGTTATGGAGAGTAATAATGTGTTGGTGAAGCATAGAGATCTCTTAGAAATATAGAAGATGCTCTGTTACCGAGTATGGAAAAGATTTTGCACTTAAATTTTAGAAGAGGGTCTGATGAGAGAGTTCTGATTGTACTGTAACATTGAAGCATGGCATTTAGGACAAGGCAATCTTTAGTGAATAGGAGTTTTTATCTGAAAATATTATGTATAAAGTTTGTTTTATCTGAGAAAGACAGTTAAGTTTTTAAGGTGTGTGTGTGTTTGTGTATCTGTAACTGAAAATGCAGTGAATTTAGGGCAGTTTTGTAATATGGAGCTTCAAGTTTGCTCTGCACTGATTATTGAGGTTATGAATGGGAGATAATCCATAGAAGTGTTTAGGAAGTAAAAGGGTGTTAGCTACGGTAATTTTAGATAGAGCAGACAAGCCATACTTAATTCTGTAGACAGCTCCAAGTTTTAATGAATGTCTTGAGTGATGGATGCAGCATCTTGTTCAAATGTAAATTTATGATGAATTGTTGCTAACTAAATGCAAGTTTTATTGATTGTGGTTGTTAGAAGGAAGGAGTCAATATTACAGTGGCTAAAAATCATAATTCTGTTTTTCTTTTCATTCAGGATAGTTTGAGTTTTTTTTTTAACCATGGCAGTAATTAGGGTTGCCACCGTTCACTGTGGTTAAAACTGAACCTAGGCCACAGACCTAGCACCTTCCATAACTCCACCTGTGTCCCTCCCACTTTCTGCCTATTTTGTGACATTGTTGTTGCATCACACAAGAGGGAATGCCCACTTTTTCCAACTGTGATGCTTTTTTTCTGCAGATTTACTTTGTTTTTTGTAAAAAAAAAAAAAAAACATAGCAAATGCACCAATTTAACAAACTCTGATTGTCTGCTTCTTTTTTTGAAACAGAATACTGGAGTTTGCACAGTGTTTTCCGGACTACCGAATAATCAGTTTGATTTCAGGATAGTCAGCAAAAAAAAAAAAGGATAGATGGCAGCATATGTAGCTGCACAGAGGCAAATGCTGAGCTTAGTTTATGACCACTAGCTGTCTGCATATTGCAGGAGCTTGAAGTTTATGGCATGTTGTTTCATGCCATTTGTAAATATTATAAAGAGCAGTGGTCAAAGAATAAACCCTTAGAGGACATCAGTGTTAGAAATAAATTGATAGGAAGCAAAGTTATTCCAGCATACTGTTTGTGGCCTATCTTGCAGATAATTAAATAATTTCAGAACATTAGATATGATGTCCATATGCAAATGTCTGTGCAACAATAAGCTGTCATTGACTATATTATTTTTTTATTGAAATCATTACAATGAGAATTTACAAAAATCCCTTATCTACATTGATAGTAATGAGTTTCAGCATGTTGGCAAGTGCTGTGACCAGGATGAAAACCCATGTTGCCATAGTGATTTAGTTTTTTTTTTTTTGGTGAAGGAAATCAATTAGATGAGAGTGTGCTGTACTTTCCAATATTATATAAGCTGTTACAGGCTTGCAGTCCAGGAGACCAGTGAACAGCCTATCCCAATGTTCTGATTAAGCAACTTGCTCAATGTCAAACAGCAGACAAATGAAGACACTGACAGAATCAAATCCTGTATCATAAGAATCATCTCATTAACAGCTCATAACCTTAATCCTTTGTGATAACTGACAGATATAGTTTGATAGTTTTCTATCACCAGCCTTGTAGTCTGGGACAACCTTAGCATTTTTCCAGATATATGGGGATTGTCTTTCATGGAGACTTCTTTTAAATAGCAGTATAACCGGGTATGTAAGGGATATAGTTGAATGCATTAGCAAGATTTCAGAAAGTTTGTCAATAAATGGAGATGTTTATGGTTTCACTTTGGGCAGGAGTTTTCTTATGCAGCTAGGGTTAACGAGAGTGAATCTGAAGTAGTTAGTAGTGCTAGAGGACTTACTGATGGGAAGTGTAAGGGTGAAATAGTTTGTTACTGGTTTAAGAATCTACAGGTGCACATTGAAAACAGTCTTACCATGAGCAGCAATAAACTCCTCTTCCCTTGAAGGTGACATTCATTGAGAAAGCAGTGAAACTCACATTCATTTAAAATACGCCTGGCCAATTGATGATTGTGTACCTTGGTCCCCAGACTGTTCTCAAACAATGAACACCCTACATACATTTTTAGAACAATGCATAAATGCACGTCTTCTTTGATTCACATTCCTGATCATTTTAATTTTATTTCTTGTTTAATACATCAACATCTCTTGTTTAAAACATGTTAGAGTACATTTTAAATTTGTAGTTTTGATAATTTTTTCCAGTAAGCATTGACACAAAATATATGAACCAAAAATGACATAAGTACCCATTTCAGAACATTTCAACCGACTCTACTGGCTGACACTGACTGACTACAATTCTCAGTGATCCCTCAAAAGGCCTGGCAGTCAGTGAAAGGCATTTGTTTGTGTAGATAAGGTAAGGGTTTAAGCCTGAGCAAGTCACTCACTTGATTAACTAAACTGGTGTCTGTAATGTGGGCATTACACACACACACACACACACACACACACACACACACACACACACACACACACACACACACACACACACACACAAATAGCATTACCATCCTGTGAGTAAGTAATAAATCATTAATAATAATTAATAATAATGCTTCTAGTTTCTTAACTTCCCACATGCCCAAACTAAATTGCTTTTCTTTCCAGTATTTTGTATGTGTGTTTAGAAAGCAAAATCTCATGCACACGTGTTGTCTCATTGACAGCAATACCACTAGACAGTCAACATCTTGTGTGCATGTGTTGTTGAATGTCTTAAAGCAGCGAGGTCACCAAAAAAACTTTTTTTTAATTAAATGCAACTTTTTAAAAAAAATAAATTAATGTTGTGGCTGGGTCCCCCTGCTTGCAATGGGCCCTAGGGAGCTGCCTAGATAGCCTAGTGCTAGATCAGGCCCTGAGTATGCCAGTTAGGTGATAGTTGTTAAGGTGTTTAGTTAGCATCTGATCAGGTATGGCTTTGTTGTTAGTTATGTGATAAATTCTTGTACAGTTAATGAGCTGAGTAAAGCCTAGAGCTTGAATGTCATGGTCAGTGTGTATGTTTACTTGTGGAACCAGGGAATGGTGAAGTCACCTAACAGTAAACATTCTGATATTTAGGAGACATGAAACCATTCCAAAATGGGTGGTAGGGAAATAATGGAAATCTTGCGAGGAAGATAGCGGTAACCTGCATGGAGAATTTTGTTGTCAGCAACAGTGACTGTGACATCAGAGAATTCAACTCCTGCTATGTGATTTGAGTGGTTAATAGATAGTAAAACAGTAAAGTTATTTTTCAATATGATAAGTACTCCTTTGTACAGTTCTTCCTGAAGACAGTATGGCTGAGCAAAGAAAGCTCTGTGTTAAGGATAGTAGGTTTAAGCCATGCTTCAGTGAATGCTAGTATATCATGGATGAATTGATTAGTCCATGTCTGAAGGTATGGGACTTTTTTCATAAACTTCTAATATTCACATTCATGTGAAATGTTTTCACCCTGTGGCATTCTGGAGTGAACTCGCTGTATTTGGGTTGGCTGCAGTGTGTGAGCTGCAGGGGCCAGGATTTTGGTGGGTGTTACCATCAATAAGTAGTGCTGGAATGGTATTTTTAAGAATATGGTTATATTTAATGTCTTTAAAGGTTAGTTGGGGGAAGTATATTTAGAAAGAAATCTCTTTTATTAAGTTTATAAAAGAGGCAGGTATTGAATATTGTAGTATAATGTGTTGTATGACTATGAATGGTAAATGGGGTAATTTATGATTGTCAAGGGATCATAGGAGGTTACTAGGCTAAAGGCCCCAGGGTCCTTACAAGCCTAGCCAATTTCAACTCATGTACCCAAGGGTGTCTGGTTCAAGCAGACAGTAAAATCACTAAAATCAGCGTCTATTACTCCTGTCCAACAGGGACACAGGTAGAACCCCTGGGATGAATTTCGGGTTACCCATCCAATCATCCAAATTTCTGAGTGGAAAACATTTAAGTTTGACATTGCTGTAATGTAATATTATCTACAGACCATGTTATGCATGATAGTAATAATATTTGCAAAGTTGTAGTAGAAAATGTAATGAAATAAGATTGGAAGTGGTTTAATTTGAGGTGATACATAATTAGTTTAGCTGTGTGGTGAATTATAAATGGTAGTGACACATAAACTACTAAACAGAAGATGTAACATGTAAGAACTAACAGAGTAATAGAAATAAAGGATGATGATGCTGAAATTAACATGGTATGGGAAAACGTGCCATGGCAAAATAAAGATGTGTGTAGGGGTTGTAAAGAGGTTAAGTTAAAATATTTAAAACAAAGGGAAGTGGTTAGTAATGCAGACCAGAAAAGTAGTGGATGTTGGAAGATTGAGAAAGTATGAAAAAAGTAAGACAGTGTATGTCTATGGTAAGTTAGTAACTGTTTCTTTAAACTTATGGTTATTAAGGGTGTTTGTACAGTGTAGTTATGATAGTATAAATGTCATGATTTGGGGGTGGCTGGTAGAATTAGAGGTGGGAAAAGAGTGAAGAGGAAATCCCTCCAAGAAGTGCATAGCCACATATACCATGCATGCCCAGATCACTTGGTAGAAAATGGAGTTTAAGGGTGTGGAAAATAAGTAAGCAGAACATATAAACAGAGAAAAAGAAGTAAGGAAACAGGCAAAAAGCTTAAAATCAGTAAAATCCATTAGCAGTCAAAATAACTTGCAGCTGTAGCACTCAGAGCTGAGGTATATCATTCAGTAATGAAATAAAGGCTAAAATGGTCACAAGCAGAAGTATGCAGTGACTGATAAAGAAATGTATATAAATAGAAATTGAGACAACTGAGCAGATGGAAAAAGTACTTTGAGGGGCTGATGAATGAAGAGAATGAGAGGGAAAGAAGGTTGGATGATGTGCAGATAGTGAATCATGAAGTGCAGTGGATTAGCAAGGAGGAAGTAAGGATAGCTATGAAGAGGATGAAGAATGGAAAGGCTGTTGGTCCAGATGACATATCTGTGGAAGCATGGAGGTGTTTAAATGAAATGGCAGTGGAGTTTTTAACTAGATTGTTTAATGAAATCATGGAAAGTGAGAGGATGCCTGAGGAATGGAGAAAAAGTGTTTTGTTACCGATTGTTAAGAATAAGGGTGATGTGCAGGGCTGTAGTAACAACAGAGGGATTAAATTGATCAAGTCACAGCATGAAGTTATGGGAAAGAGTAGTGGAAGCTAGGTTAAGAAGGGAGGTGATGATTAGTGATCAGCAGTATGATTTCATGCCAGGAAAGAGCACTACAGATGCGATGTTTGCTATGAGAATGTTGATGGAGAAATACAGAGAAGGTCAGAAGGATTTGCATTGTGTCTTTGTGTACTTAGAGAAAGCATATGACAGGGTGCCTAGAGAGGAGTTTTGGCATTGTATGAGGAAGTCGGGAGTGTCAGAGAAGTATGTAAGAGTGGTACAGGATATGTACGGGGGTAGTGTGACAGTGGTGAGGTCTGCGGTGGGAGTGACGGATTCGTTTAAGGTGGAGGTGGGATTACATCAAGAATCAGCTCTGAGCCCTTTCTTATTTGCAATGGTGATGGACAGGTTGACAGACGAGATCAAACAGGAGTCCCTGTGGACTATGATGTTTGCAGATGACATTGTGATCTGTAGTGAGAGTAGGGAACAGGTGGAGGAGACCCTGGAGAGGTGGACATATTTTCTAGAGAGAAGAGGAATGAAGGTCAGCAGGACTAAGACAGAATGTGTGTGTGTGAATGAGAGGGAGGCTAGAGGAATAGTGAGGATGTAGGGAGTAGAGGTGGTGAAGGTGGATGAGTTTAAATACTTGGGATCAACAGTTCAGAGTAATGGTGAGTGTGGAAGAGAGGTGAAGAAGAGAGTACAGGCAGGATGGAGTGGGTGGAGAAGAGTGTCAGGAGTGATTTGTTACAGATGAGTACCAGTAAGAGTGAAAAGGACGGTCTACAAGAGGGTAGTGAGACCAGCTATGTTATATGGGTTGGAGACAGTGGCACTGACAAAAGGGTAGGAGTCAGAGTTTGACGTGGCAGAGTTGAAGATGTTAGGATTTGCACTGGGCGTGATGAGGATGGACAGGATTAGGAATAAGTATATTAGAGGGTCAGCCCAGGTTGAAAGGTTTGGAGACAAAGCCAGAGAGGCAAGATTATGTTGGTTTGGACATGTGCTGAGGAGGGATGCAGAGTATATTGGGAAAAAGATGCTAAGGATGAAGCTGCCAGGTAACCGGAAAAGAGGAAGGCCTAAGATAAGGTTTATGGATGTGGTGAGAGAGGACATGCAGGTGCTTGGTGTGACAGAGCAAGATGCAGAGGATAGGAAGAAATGGAAACAGTTGATCCACTGTGGCGACCCCTAATGGGAGCAGCCGAAAGAAGAAGAAGACAAAAAGGCTGATAAATCATATAGGCTATGTGAAATTGAGAACATCATATCAGAAGTGAAGATAGTAGTCAAAACAAGTAGATAGAATGCATTAAAGTAAAGATGTGCTCTGCGAAGTTATTAAACAGGAAGTGGATGCAAGTAGAGAAAATGTAAATTTAACTTGGAAAGAAAAATGTATCCCTTGTAGTGCAAGAATTGGGGTTACTAAATTGACTAAATTGATTAAAATGAAATAAAATTTCTGAGGTATCTGGGAACTGCAATGATACAAGGCATCCTGGTTGTTATATGGGGAGAGCAACAGTATGACAAAAAACTGTTATACAGATTAAAAAAAATGTGCAGGAAACATCAACTGAGTCTTGTGCTGGAATTTAGTACCTCAGTGGAAGAGAGAGGGAGATGATAACAATTAAAATACAGTCTGGTTTGAGTTGAAAAGTTTTGTTTAATGCCTCCTAGTGTTTTGCTTTAATGCCCCATAATGTGCAGCACAATTTGGATGCATTGATGGTAAACAGAACATTTATCCCAGGGATGCCTGCTATGCTACTAATAGACAGAGGCAGCTCCTAAATACTTTATCCCATGCATGGGTGCCCTCAAATTATATATGGTATAAGCCCAGTTATTCTCAATAGGCTAATATATAATAATTGACAATGGGATGGGTAAGGTCAGTCTCTAACCAAATGAGATAAGTTAATTTGAGAAAAAAAAGGGAACTAACTAGGCTTAAAATGGTCCACAAGGGCAGCTAACCTAGTACTTGCCTATGAACCTATGAGAAATATAAATGAGGATAAATAATGTCGAATATATGTCATTAGGGCTTTATAATCAATGGTTTGATGGCAAAGGTGTGTGATTCTGATCGAGAATAGTTATCCCTGCAGACATAAAGTAGGAGACTGAACTTGTGTGTACAAGAGGCTTGCATCCTTTGAGAGCTGTGAAGGCTTGGACTTTGGTGGGTGTAGGAAGAGTTCTGGCAGGTGCCAATTTGTGACTAACTCTATGAAATATGGCCAAAGATGTTGAAAACACCTTGTTGGCTATGAGTCATTTGTTACAAGTGGAGGAATGTATATGCAGTATGCTGTGGAGTTACCTGGATGAGTATGTCTGCCAGATTATAGTCTGAAGTACCTACCTGTGCTATAAACAAGCTCCTGGCTATAGTCATGGCAGCCAGTACAGTGGATCTCATGAAAGCCTTATTTAGATTTGGCTGCTTCTTCCAAGCAAGATGTATGAGAGAGGTGGTTGATGTGCCATGGACACATTTCCTTTATAGTCTGTGGCTCATTGAAATGTACTCACTTCTTCTGGATGAGGTTGTAGGCCATATATCAGTGATGTCCACCTTGTCAGGTTCTGATTTTATACTTCCACTGACTACCTGGTATCTCAAATTACATTTCTTAAGCCTGACTGTCAGACCTCCCCTTCTGAGACTTCTCAGCACTTTTAACACATTGTGTACATTACTACCATGTCTGGCTGAAGATAGCTGTACATGATGATATACCCTAGGCAGATAAAAAATACTCTAGCATTTAAAATGATGACAGCAGTTAGCCTTTCAAACGTTGGTGGAGATTTTTTTTTTTATATATGTTTTATCCCCCATACCTGTGGCCATCAACCCTCATCCAGTTTTGGAGGGGAGGATCTAGCAGGCAGTCATAGGGATTGTTTATGCTCTCACTGACATCCTGATAATGAGATTTATTTTCTTTACATTCCTTAGCAACTACCCTTGGACAGGGAATGCACAACCCAAGTCACCACAGAAGCCACTACACCACCTTGTTCATATGAATGATTCTGTTATGCATTCTAAGGAAAATTACCTTATTCCTAACTAGGTGAGCTGAGTGCATACATCAGGACCACCTTAACATCACTGCAGCAGAAGGCATCTCTGTTCTTCATCCTTCCCTGTTGGTAGGTGGGACCATTTTCTTCTCACCTGCTCCAGAATGTTCCTGTGCCACTAACTCATCACTGGTTGATTGGGACATAGTTGGGTCTTCATCTCTCTCTCTATATCAGTGGAGCTGGGTCTTCATCTCTCTCTCTCTCTCTCTGTCTCTCTATAACAGTGGAGCTGGCATAGTTTCTGGTGCATTTTCATCTGAAAATATATCTTAATGAACACATACATTTCTTAGTCATTAATAAAGAATGAAATCTCTGTTGCTTCTGCTACCAAGGGTACTTGCCAGCAATAATTTTTAAGTCAGTAGTGGTCAAGTACTTAATCTCCTGAAATTCTTTATTTTTTCTATATCATTTTCTCCTCCACACCAGCTGACCATAGGAGCCATTTTGTCACCTGCTCATTCCCTATAGTTAGGCTACAGTATAACTGCGAGGAGGCTGTCATCCAAGCAGCCATTAGAAGAGATTTGCCTAATGTTTACATTGCACATGACCATATTTTCCAAAGAGATGTGCAGGCAATGAACCTTTTAGGGGTGTTCACCTGCTTCCATGTGACACATAACCTCTTGTAAGAATACCCTAGTTTTGGATAAGGCCCTACATCCCATCCCATATTTACCAGGTATGAGGGCAGAGTATACACCATCGACATTGTCATCTCTTCTCCAGAAAGAGGTGAGAAGCCAGCTTCTTCAGTGCTAGGACATCAGGGTTTTATCTTTCTGTACCACAGAATCAGCAAAGCCAGTTGCTTTAGTGATATATCCCAGGACTGAGATAACCACCTAACATTAAGTGATTATTTAGTTTGTAATCTATTCAGAACCTGGTATCATCCTTTTTGGAACAGTATCCTAGCTGAGGCCAGAGACTCTTGGATTCTTTCATTACCCCCAGATTCAGCATTTCCTATAGTTCATCCTATATTGGGTATAGATAACACCAAATTCAGCTTTAGAAGGCAGCAACATGAGTCATCCTTTTAACAAATTATTGCCTTATTGTGTTTGCAGTCTCCAACCTGAAACACTAAAAATGTCAACAGTAGCAACGCTTGATAGATAAATGGCTCTGCACTTGCATCAACCCTGGTTAAGCTGGTACTGATATAGCTACATGAATTTGTACAATAAGTCTCTGATACACAAAACCTTAATGTACTGTCATCACAATTATACCGTCCTCTATCATCTTGCCTTCTTTATCTTCCTTGTGCCTCGTCTCCTCCTTCCTTTTTTTGGGCTGCTCTAACTCTTTATCATAAAAAATATTTATATACAACCCATGTAACTGTTATTTTTAATCAGAACTGTCTGCAATCAATCAATGATGTCTGAATTAATGGAACTGTTGCTCCTGAATGAAACTGACTAAAAATGTTAAAACTATGCAAATGAGGTCTGTATAATGGAGGTTTTCTCCCCAGGCCTCTGCTGAAAAGGATCTATATCAGATTATCGAACTTTTAAAAGTTGGAACACCATATAGTCGACACCATGTGTTTGTTCGAAAATCAAATAAATAAAAACAGAAAAACCTACCTGAAAGGTTAAGCAAGAGGGCAAGCCCCCCTGAACCCCCCACGTGGGGGGCTGTGCCTCACACGTCCCCGCTATTTAAATATACCAACTCCAA
This sequence comes from Protopterus annectens, assembly GCF_019279795.1. NCBI lineage: Eukaryota > Metazoa > Chordata > Ceratodontiformes > Protopteridae > Protopterus > Protopterus annectens. The sequence continues at coordinate 494,905,895 of NC_056737.1, read as the reverse complement.
GATCACACTACATTGCAGGCAATGGAAAACTTCCATTTCTGCACTGTACAGAGATCTCTGTTGAAACGTTCGAACATTTAAATTTTCGTTCATATGGTGTCGACCATATGACGTTCAAACATTTAAATGTTCGACAATGTAATATAGACCTGCTGAAAAAGATCACTGCTCAATTGTACTATCCACTAAGAAAATTCCAATAAATAAATAATTATTGCATTTTTCCTTAGAATTTTTTGCCACAGTTCTGAATCTCTGTGTTAAAAATCTTAAATTCTTAATGGCAAGGCAACATCTTTGAATGATTAACAGATGCTGCATAGTGCTTGTTGTAGGCAAAAACTGAAGCGCTGGGTCTATCTCATTGTCTTCTCACCTGTGGTCATGGTGTTGGGGGTTTATTGGAGGTGGAGAACTGAAAGTGAAAGAGATATAAGATCTGTGGATTACTGCTTCAGTCCTGAATGAGGCTGGAAGTCTGCTTGGTTTGGATGAATGTGGAGAGGGGTTCATATTATGTTGTTAAACTTTCAAAAGTATGAACGCCATATGGTTGAACCCATACATTCAAACTTTCAAAAGTCAAAAACGTAAATAAAAAAAAACAGAAAAAACCTACCTGACAGTTGTAAGCAGGGAGGCAAGCCCACCCTACACCCCCCACATGGGGGTCTGCAACCCCCACACACCCCACTCTTTCAATATAACAACTCCAAGATTGCACTGCAGTGCATTAAAGGGAAATCTTCCCTTTCTGCACTGAACAGAAATCCCCATTGAAACATAAAAACTTTTCCAAGTTTGAACATATGGATTCAACAATATGGCATTCGAACTTGTTACGGTTCGACAACGTAATATGTATCCTGTGGAGAGCAATATGAAGAAACTGAGGCACTGTTCATAGTTGAAGAGAATAAAACAAAATGAACACTGCCTTACAGTGCCAAAAATATCTTTGGAACTAGTAGAATGTAGACCTGCAAGTGGATTCAGTGGCTGAGACCTAACTTGAATGACTGGATATTGGTGAAATAAATGATCAAAGAAAACTGTAGCATCCCAGGCCCAAGTAGAACTATACCAAAGAACCAAGAAGTGAAATGCCCAGGCAGGCACTAACCCAAAAAAAAAACAATAATAATAAAGAACGTTGTATACAAGTTTTATACATTTCTATTGATTAAGCCCTTTTATCTCTCAAGCGCAGACTTCTTCAGAATAAAAAACACATTAACTTGACAAAGGACAAAAGTGATTTGGTGAACAATTAAAGAAGCAATCAAGCATTTAAAGAGTCACTCCAATAAAAATAGGAAATGAATAGGAAGACAGTAAATGTTAAGAATGTTTAAAAGCCCAAATATATATGTTCAGAAACTCAATAGCAATACATAATAGTATAAACATTAGTGCTTCAATGCTCTAAGCTTAAGGGCAGGGACTAATGATATATGATCATTCAAATGAGGGAGTGCCCAAGCATTTATCTGCGACTGCTATGTAAGCTCCCGATACTCTAGTTTGGTCTCCAATTCACCACCTTTTTCATGGGAGATGACCTGTTCTAAAACCCCAAACAAAACTAACATTTTTGCACGTTGCGGTATGTCTATATAGAGCATTAGTTCCCACCTTATTCTTAATGTCATACAGGTGTTCATAAACTCTGTGTTTTAATGCTTGTTAAATTTTCCCTGTATAAAAGAAGAATCACACAAGGCAGTGGGCTAAATAAACCTCCCCTTTAACAAAACAATTGCAATGTCTAATACCTCTCAAAGTTAAATTTAGATGGGGAATAGGCACTTCAAAACAGTTAGTCATATATGGACATTGTGGGCACCTGCCACACTTAAAACTACCCCTTTTGACCTTACTTTCAGATCCAGTTGTTAAACTAGATCCTCTTTCAAAAAATGTTTTTAAAATTAAAACCTCTCTTAAAACTATACACGAAGGGTTTGTAAAAAAGTTATCAGTTCTGCTTCAATTTTGTAACAGAGTTTTATGTCTTGAGTTCTCCATTAGTGTGAGAAATGTCAGCATTAAACAGTATTAAATTGCTGTTGGCCATTTTTATGATATCATATTTTATCAGTGCTGTGGTACCTTATTGAAGCTATTCATAGATGCATATTTTATTTGGTGCTCAGCATGGAAAGGAAGCCATGATTTAAGGAAAAGGGAATGAGAGGGAGATTATACTGGGGCATCAGTGGACATTACTTGAATCACTGGAGTGTTTGTGGCAAAGCTTTTTTTTCCCTCCCAATTCAGGTCTAATACTTTAAGCACCAAGGTTTGTTAAATCTGCTGCATACTTTGTCACCAACATTCACAACACAGATAGATTATTTATGCTTTTTAAACAGTTGATTCAGATTTGAACTGTTATTTCCAAATATTTGAAATGTTATATTGTACTATAAATATTAATATAGCCAGCAATGTTTGGTGCAGCTACTGAAATATATGCTTGGAGTTTTATGTCTGTGGCATATGCTGAATATATATCAATAGCAATATTTTATAGTTATAGTTGTGCCTTTTATTACAGCAGTCTTTAATGTTGTTGTTGTATCTTTCGGCTTTTCCCGGTTAGGGGTCACCACAGCAGAACTCTGGTCCGCTAATGATTGGTAGTTGATTTTTACGTGCCGAGTTACCAGCCCTGATGCACAACCTTCAACAAAGGTACAGCAGTCTTTAATACATGATAGAAATGTGTACACCATATATTGTATAATTTCTTTTGACTATATTTGAATTACATTATTGAGCTTTTTCTCTGATTTTACAATATGATAAATAAAGCCAAAGGGAAATAAATTGAACAATGCAATGAAAAAAATGATGATGGTGATGATGATGATGACCTTGTGAAAGAGTTATAAATCTGCTTAAGTTACCTGCCTGAAGCATCTCCAAAAACAAACTAAAAAGGACAGCTTTCTAGCTCAACTGTAGGTGTTCCGTCTACTGCAATTTATCCACACTTTGAATCTGTTTTTAAAACTATCTGCTTTTAAAAAAGTGAACTGCTCCTTATTATTTAAAGTATTACTACAGGGCAGGTGAGCACACACACTCACACACACACACACGCACACACACACACACACACACACACACACACACACACACACACACACACATGTTAGTTTTTCTGGCTGTAGTAACTTACTTTGGCCACCAGGAGGCAGCCCAATGCCAGTAGTCTACCATATTCCTTGCTGTTTTAACTAACAATAGTACCAATAGCTTTTAGTTTAATGTTAATTTAACTCTCAATAGTTCCAGTATATATAGGTTTAATATTGCCAGACACACTCTAGAGTGTTATTTAACCCCTACTACCTCTTCTGTATCCTTTGTCTCCTGTTTTTAAATTTATATCTGCAACATTTCCATCTCTGGCTTGCTCTCTTTTTACCTCTTCAGCTCTGATTTTCACAGTTGCTTCCTTTCTGATTGTTATTTTCAGTGCTGTTTCATACTGCTGACCTGACCCTGTCAGCACTGGCTCCAACCAGCTAGGCCACTGTGATATCCATCTCCATACTCTCTCCAACCCCTCCCCCATTTTTTTCACTTTCTTTTCTTTCCAACCCCTCCCCCAGACTCTTTAACTTTGCCTTCCTTCCTGTGGTGCCATCTTTACCTCTCTAAACCACTCTAATCCTTTCCCTAGAATGGCTAGAATGTCCCTTACCCCCCTTGCATACTTTCCTCTGAACTTACCTTCCACTCCACTGATTTTTTTTTTTTTTTTTGTCTTTTGACCTTTGATTCGTCCTTCCCTTGGCGTTTGTCTTTTGACCTTTGATTCTTCCTTCCCTTGACTTTTTTTTTTTTTTGACCTTTGATTCTTCCTTCTCTTGGTTTTGGTCTTTTGATCTTTGATTCTTCCTTCCCTTGGCTCTACCTACTCTGTTTGCCCTGTGGGCTCACTCCACTCCACTCCTGTACCCTATCCCCAAATCCCACCCACCCCAATTCCCCTACATTTATACTTACCTAGCCACTTCCACAGTCCAATCCACACTACCCATCATACCCCCGAAAATCCCCTCCAACAGTTCACCCATTAAAGTAAGCCTACTCTTCAGAGTTTACTGCCAAACACAACTTATCCTGATAAACAACCAAACAATTAACCTAAACCATAATCTCTTACTCAAATAAACTAACTTCCCAACTTAACTCACCCCTTACTTCTACTCTAATAACCAACATCATGACCCTCAAACCTCTATCCCTACTTACTCAAATAATACTTCTAATTACCTTAACTTACCTAAACTATATCACCCAACCTACTAACACAATCCATTCCCCCCATTTCACACCACTCCCCCATCCTCTGCAAAGTACACATTTACTGTTACCCTTATATCTCCCAGTCTTTGCCCCCTCAACACTAGTATGCTCTTCCCCTATAGACTCCTACCTAACTCTAAAAACACTGTTCCCAACTACACCAGTCTAATGTCCACAAAACTCTCTACCTGTATACTACACCCCAAACAAACCAAATACCTCATCCATCATCTTATCTCTGTCTTTCTCTCCAGGGACATCCACCCAAACCCAGGCACCTCTACCACACACTGAATCCAACCCCCAACCCTACCCCCACCCCACCCCCAAGCAACAAGCAAACCCCTCCACTTCTCAGCTCTAAATGCTCAAAGCCTATGTAGCAAGATTCCAAACCTTCATGCCTGGCTTCTACATAACCAGCCCAATATTTTCTCCATCTCAGAAACCTGGCTTAAGCCCCACATACAAGATTTTAAAATAACTCCTCCCAACTACCACTTGTTAAGGAATGACAGAACACAAAAAAAGAGGGTGGTGTAGCATTCCTTTACTTGGCATCCCTCTTAGTCACCCCCTATACCAAACCCTTTCTCAAATTTGGCAAGGTAGAAATAATACCAGACCTACTACACCTAAACAAGCATAAACTCATATTTGTTCTCTCTCTATATTCCCCCTGGAGACAATATCTCATCCCTTGAAGATATTATCACCTGGGTCTCTACCAACATTACTCATGAAACCATAATCCTGGGAGACGTGAACATGAACTGGGCCACAATCCAATCTCCCACTAACTCACTTAATATAACATATAACTTTGCATAACTAATCAATTCCACTACAAGGTCTTCCAAGAACTCCATTATTGGAAGTACAATAGAATGGATTCTAGTATCCCATCCTTACTACATCTCTGATAGTGGTATTCTCCCAGACCCACTAGCTGACCACTTCTTCACTTTTGCCCACCGTCTCCCCTCTTCCGTGCAACTAACTCACACCTATATTTCCACTCGCTGTCTAAAGAACTTCAATTCTGAAACCTACTCAAATGCACTAAAAAACACAAACTGCAACCCGCTAGAGACTCTTCCCCTAGATAATGTTCTCTTCTTTCACAAACCTGCTCAACTCCTTTGCCCCTCTAAAAACAAAATGTATAAAAGTAACCCTGTACCCTGCTTAACCAAAACCCTTCCTGTACCAAGTGGTTCTCCAGCTACCTCACAACCAGACAACAAGCAGTCAGATGGAATAAAGCCACTTCACCCTTTCTTAATACTGCCACAGGTGTCCCCCAAGGTTCCATTTTAGGCCCCCTACTATTCAACATATTCATTAACGACTTCTACCAAGCCATTACAAACTCCAGCCTCATCCAATATGCTGATGATTCTACCATTATCTGGTCTTCCCCTTCTATCCCCACTCTAAATAAGCTTACCCAGACCACCTTCTCCTCTACTGAGCAGTGGATGCTAGACAACCATCTGGCTCTTAATGCAACCAAAACTAAACTTATGTTATTCACCACCTCCAGAGCCTCCTCCCTAGATAAACACTCATTTATAATCTCCAGCAAAAATAATACTCCCCTAGAAAAAGTCTCTGACACTAAACTACTAGGAGTACTCATAGATGATCAACTAAAATTCAACAAATATTTACAAGTAAATATAAAAAAAACCCACAAAAAGCTTGGTATGCTATACCACCATAATCGTTATATTTCTCCTTCCACGAGGTTCATACTAGCCAATACTTATCTCATCCCATCCCTCCTATATGGTGCATCTATCCTCACCAACCTGCAGTCCTCCCTCAAAACAAAACTCTCCTCTTGCTATAACAAGATATCAAAATTTGCAGCAGGTCACAGAGCCATTTCTCACCATCGTCATTCTCTTCACCAACTAAACTGGCTTGAGCTACCTAACCTCCTCACTTATACCCAACTCATCCAAGCACACAAACTCATTTCCAGCCCCTCTCTTTGTCCCACCCTAGCTACTACCTTTGAAATGTATGAACCAGAATGACTTCTAAGATCTAATTCCCAAAAACTAATTAAATTGCACAAACACACATCCAGCTGGGAATCACCTAATGTCCTTCTCTCTTGCACACCTCTGAAATTCTCTACCATCTCCTATCCGCATCACCAGCAGTCTCTCCTCATTTAAAACCTTGCTGCACTCACACCTAACTTCACAATGGAAGTGCTCCTGTTCCCATCCTACCTAATCCTGCTAATGCAACTTCCTACTCTCATCGAACTAAATACGCCATCGCTGCCTCACTACTATAATTCCCCAGGTCTATTGAACTATTTGACCAACTACTTAACAGTTACCATTTGCTGCTACTTTTCTGTAAAAAAAGTGATTTTTTATTGCTGTTTTACAAACTATACTGATGTATTCTATCATTGTTAACGTTTTCTTATCATATTTACTTTGTATTCCTATGAGATAATCTGTAATGTAAATGTACAATGTGTACTATGTATTTGTATTTTTCTGGAGCTTTTCTCCCCAGGACTCCATTGAAAATGGGCTCCTCATGGCCCAATTGGACTATCCTGGCAAACAAACTGCAAATAAATAAATAAAGAAATGATGATGATGATGAGGAGGAGGACGAAAATGACGATGATGATGACTGTTCCCCAGGGGAACATTACTGCATGTAATAGGGGCTACATGTAAAACAGCACAAAGAACTAATAAAAGTGAGGGTTTTTTTTTTCTGTAAGGAAAATCAAAGGGATGTTGGAGTGGATGACTGTACCAAGACTCTCAGTGATGACAGTCTCTTGACAGCTATACAATCACAGAGGGGTGTGAAGTTTCTGGATAGGTTACTGGAAGGAATGACAAAAAGGGCTGAGGTCTCTAAATAGAGGGATTACAAAAGAGGTGAAAACAAAGAAAATTTTAGGAGTATGCAGGTGGCTCTGTTATTAAATTTTCCTCTTCAAAGCCCTCTGTTCTAATGGGATAATTCTGGTGAGATGAAGCAGCTACTGAGTTCTATAGTGAAGCACTCAGTTTACTAGTCTATACTACCAACCTTACCTCTAGTCATAAGCTTAAGGCAGTACAAAGATGACCATGTGGTACAAGTGGCAGAACTATGTTTTTACAGGGCTGCTGAGCTCACACTCCATTAGACAGTGAAAAGCCAAAGAATCCTGAAAGATGTCAATGCACATTGTTCCTTCAGATTGAAAGGAGACACTGAGCTGGTTTGGGCAACAAGTAAAGATTGCACCAAAGCACAGCCCACTAGGATTAGAGCCCAGAGCAGATCAGGGACATATTGAAGACAAAGTATCACTTACATGAAGATCATTTAGATGTGCTAGGGACTGTTGCTAGAAAGGTAGTCTGCCCACAACTATGACCCTCACCAAGGCAACAGACTTAGACAATTTATCAATGGGTGGATCAATATATCTGATACTCAAGCAGGCACATGCATATACACATATGCACACACTGTCATCAAACATAAATAAACTGTTGAATGGTTGACTTGTGTGTTATTCAGAAGGTAATAAGCAAGCACAATTTTTAATAATAACTTTAATCAGGTAAGCACACTACAAATTTGCAGTATGACCTTGGACCTATAAAAAGAGCTTTATCGGCCACCTTCCATGAATAGAGGGTCCAAAAGACCCCGCTTCCATATCATTAATTCACTTCCATTTTAAAGCATACTATAGTCTCTAATTTCAGTAGGCAATGTATTCCATCTGTCGCTCGTCCAGTCAGGATCAAATAGATGAGTCTTTGTGGTTATTGTTCAAGCAGCTTTATTATATGCAAACACATCAGGATTGAGGCTTAATAACTTTTACTTGGGTAATCTTATAAACAAACTAGCTATTACACTCATACGTGCGTACTGCCTGGCTGCACTCTCAAAATGGCACTGAATCTAGCACATGCTTGCTATTTATATGCATGTTCAGTCCTTGAAATGCTTCTTAAAGATACAGAATACACACACTAACCTACAAGCTTCATCTGAGAAATGTCATGCAATATTGACGACATCAGTTGACATACAGTCAATACAAATAATTCTTTCTCATGCAATTATACAGAACTAGATACATATATGCAATCAAGTCCAGGTTGCTGTGTATTTTATACTAGGTCTGGAAATACAACCAAATCGTTTGACATAAAAATTAGAATGAGGTCTAGGAAATGGGACTGTCTCTGTTGAAAGTTCAACCTTAGGGACATCAGGAACATCATCAGGAATGCAAGTAGAAGTTAAGACATGTTCTGCAACAGGGACATTGTCGGATTGGTCTGAGATCTAGAGTCTGTATAACAGGAGCAATGCTGCAATATCAATAGGCAATGTTGTTCTGGTTTGCCTAGATAGAAGTCTTTGAGCAGGTGAGCCAAGTATATCGTCACGGGGTATGTTTCTCAGATTAAGAAAATTCAAATAGACATCGGTATTGTGCAAAGTCCTATTCTCTTGCAAATTTCTGAAACAACTGACTGGTAAATTGATTACCATTGTCAGAGATAACTTTGTGTGGACTACCATGGACTGAGAAATGATGTTTCAACTTAGTGATAACAGCAGTGGATGTTAGATTAGGTAGCAAATCAATCTCAAACCAATTCAAATAAGAGTCTACCAACACTAAGAAATGCTAATTGTTCCACTCGAATATATCAGTGGCTACTGTTGACTAAGGTAGTTCAGGAACTTGACTTAGCTGAAGTGGTTCTTTTTGCAAATGTGGTTTAATACTATTGCATACTGAACAAGAAGAAAGTACTTTGTCAATGTCTTTTGCTAGAAAAGGCCAAAATACTTGTCCTCTCACCCTTCTTTTGGTAGATTCCAAACCTGGGTGACCATGATGCAAAATCTGGATATACTCATGTGTAAAAAAGCAGGAACAATAATTTTAGGATCTTTGAACATAATATCATTTTACATCAACATCTCATCTCTGTAAGGAAAATAAATTTGCACTTCTGGTAGTGCACAAGATTGCTTTGACAGCCATCCAACATTAATGCAGTGGTTGAGCTTTTGCAAAATCAGATCAGGCTTCATATGATCTTTCAGCTCATCAAGTCTCGTGGTAGAAAAATTACGCACTTCCATGACAAGTCAAAATTCTCTGCATGAAACTGTTCCTCATATTTCTGGGTGATCTAGATAAGGTATCAGCCAGATAAAGAAGTTTGCCTTTTGTAGAGATCATTCTGAAATTGTACTTTTGCAATTTGAGCATCGTTCTTTGTAATCTCGCTGGAGCTGAATGCATAGTCTTCTTTAAAATAGTAACTAGAGGTTGGTGATCAGTTTCAATCTGAATAGCTCAACCACAGATATAATCATGAAACTTTGAACATGCAGATACTATTGCCAAAAGGTCCTTCTTAATTTGAGCATACTGCATTTCAATTTGGGTAAGAGTTCTAGATGCAAAGGCTACTGGTCTGCCTTCTTGAAGAATAACTGCACCAAGACCAAATTTTGAAGCATCACAGGAATGAGTGACTGGGTTATTGACATCATAATATCTTAATGTATGTGGGGTGACAATTTTCTTCTTCCTTCTTCTTCTTTCGGCTTTTCCCGGTTAGGGGTCGCCACAGCGGATCACCTGTCCGCTCATGATTGGCAGTGGAGTTTTACAGTGTCGACTTGCCAGCCCGGCACCCAGCCTTCCACAGAAGGCACACACATGCATGCCTAGGGCCAATTTAGAGTGCCCAATCCACCTACAGCATATCTTTGGGGTGTGGGAGGAAACCGGAACACCCGGAGGAAACCCACGCGACCACAAGGAGGACATGCAAACTCAGCACAGAAGGCATCCCAGTTGAGGATCGAACCGGATAACCTCTTGCTGTGAGGCAGCAATGCTAACTGCTGCACAGCCGTGGCCGCCCGGTGACAATTTTCTTCTTAAGTTACATGGTCTTGGTTGGAACAGCATCAGAAAGCATTTAAAGACCTTAAGAAGAGGTAACAATTTTCTTCTTAAGATCTTTAAATGCTTTCTGATGCTGTTCCAACCAAGACCATGTAACATTTTTGCACGTCAGCTCTCTCAAAGATGCAGTCAACTCACTGAAGTCTGGTATAAACTTGCCTAAATAGTTGACCATACCAAAAAAATGTTGTAGAGCTTGAACATTATCTGGTGCTGGCATCTCAAGAATGGCTGTTTGCTTGGATGGGTCTGGGCTCAAGCCAGTGCTGGTAAATAAATGACCTACATATGTAACTTCTGGTAGTCTGAATTTGCACTTTAGAGGATTAAGCTTTAAGTGTACTTCATGTGCTTTGTCTAAAACATTTGTAAGGTTTCTGTCATGGTCTGCTTCACCATTGCCTCCAACCAATATATCATCTACTATTATGGATAACCTGAAAAAGTTTGCTCCATTGCATGCTGAAAGACTTCTCTTGCAGAATTTATTCCAGATGGCATCCTGAGGAATCTATATCTGCCAAACGGGGTACTGAAAGTAATCAGTAATGAGGATTTGCGATCAAGCATCACTTGCCAAAATTAACTTTTTGCATCCAAGACAGAAAGACAGTGGCATTTGGTATTAGAGCTGCAACTTCCTCGACTATATGCATTGGATATGCAGTCTTTTTAATGCTTTGTTCAAATCTTTTCGGTCAATAAATATTCTGATTTCATCTGAGCCTTTCTTGTGGGCTGCTACCATGGGCAACACCCATTCAGTTGGTTCTGTAACTGGACAAATTACACCTTGCTGCACCATTTTATTCAACTGAGCTTTGACTTTATCCTGCATAGCATTCGGAACTTTTCTTGCTGGTCTGACTACTGGACTGACCTCTGGGTCTAACCTCATAGAATTCACAAGAAGTTTGCTCAACTTGTCATCAAAAACATCAGCATACTCTGAGAAAATGGGTTCAGAAAAATTAGGACTAGGATATTTGCTTATATGATGAACTTGTTTGGTAAAAGAAAGCAGATTCATTCTCAAACTGTCTCTGAGATGCAATAATGACTGCACAGGTCTTCGGACTGCATACAATAACAATCTGTAACAGTTCCTGGCCACATAACATGAAAGTACTACTGAGTCTTTAGCTTGAATTTCTTCACCTCCATAAGCAACAAGTTTCACACAACTAGCCACATTGAGTTGTTTACCAGCTTTCACCTTAGCAAATATGTCTGATGTAACATTACACCCTTGAACCAGTGTCTGCTTTGAGCTCAGTGAATTTACCATTGATCTGGACAGTACACAACACTTCATTCATTGCCAACAAATTCACTGTATCAACCTTTTCACCAATTATTAATACAGCATCTACATTGAAAGTAGAATTGCAGTTGTCTATATAATCAACTTGCTTTTTCGAGTGACCATTCTTTATAACTGTGTGAGGTTTACCTGATTTGCAAAACTTTTGAAAATGCTTCCATTTTTGCACTTGTGGCATTGCTGACCAAATGCTAAGCATTTTCCCTCTATTAGACTCATGATCGGCACCACAATTGCAACAGTTAACAATAGGTTCATAGGTTCATAGGTTCATACTAGGCTATCTGCCCGAGGGCATTTACAAGCCTAGCCCATAGTTTTGTGGCTTAAGCCACCCCTTTAGTATGGGGAACTATACCCATTATTTTGCTGTGCCTCTGTTGAGCAGTGACACTGAGGTAATCCCTGGGGTATATCTGCGATCTCCCATCCATTGGTCAAGATTTCTCTTGAACAAGGCCAGCGAGGTGCTCTGCCTCACATATACCGGGATTTTATTCCACAGCATAGGGAGTCTTTGGGTGATGAATCTATCCCTCCAGCACGTCCTATTAATAGCCGTGTCGAGGTTTAAGTCTCCCGCCCTTGTGGCTCTGACGGATCTAGATTTTTGAGGTGAAGCATATTCATCAAATCTGGGTTTGACATGGCCTTGTATGTTAGGCAAAGGTCACCTCTGAGCAAGCGGTAAGCGACTGAATAGAGCTGGAGTTCTTTCAGTCGGGCAGCATAGGACAGATGTTTGAGACCCTTTATCCTTTTGGTGAGGAACTTTTGTGGCCTCTCCAGCTGCTGCAAGTGTCGGGTCAGATACATTCCGAATGGGGCATTGTATTCAATCATTGGTCTGATGAGTGATGAGTATAGGGAGACTATGACCTCCCTTGATCTAGATGAGAATCCCTTCATGATAAGGTGGGCAATGTAGAATAGCTTGTTTTGGGTTTTGCTGCCTCATCCTTATACTGCACTTAGCATGCCCTTTTCTTAGAACATGCTGGAAAACTACATGGTTTCCCAGGAGAACCTGCAGGGGCTGTAGCTGCCATGTGCTTAGGCCTGCTTCTGCTAGCCACATGTTGCATGTTGTCTACATTTGCTCTGGAGCCTGCTGAAACCATGCTCATTACTTGGAAGCATACTCGTGTGCCTTTCTGTAACTTCATGGATTTGACAAATCTCAATAGCTTTGCTCAACATTAAATCACTGTCACGAAGCAAAATCTTTCTCACAGCAGCACTATTAATACCACAAACAAGCCTGTCCTTTATCAACTCATCTTTTAAGTCACCAAACTGACACATTTTAGCTTTGTTCCTCAAGTCAGTTATATAAGCTGCAAAAGTTTCCCCTGGTTTCTGATCTCTTGTGTAAAACAAATGCCTCTCTAATGTAATATTTGTCTGGGGGTTACACATTTCTCTGAATCTGCACTTCAGACTTTTGGGGTCTTCCCTTGATTCAGCCTGTACAACAATATGAGGATTTTCATGTTCTCCCTCATATACTGCTGCTGCTGCTGCTGCATACATGCATGAATGCTCTCTTTCAATGGCCTCTGACCCAGCTAGGTTTAGAAAATGAATGCCCTGGTGCATGCATCTTTGTCAGAACAAGCTGCTTGTATACAGATATCATATGCTTGCTCAAATAGTCTCCAGTTCTGTGCAATATTCTGATCAAATACAAGTGGTAAGGGTTTTCAAAATCTGTCAGCCATATTAATGCATACCAGTGAAGGTTTTTTGCAAGTATGCATGAACACACACACAAATACATATGTCAGAAATGTATGCCAATATTTTTAATTTTGCCCAGTAGCACAACAAACCTCTGAATAACTGAACTTTGCTAAATAAGTCTCTCTGGCACTGTGATACTCTTGAAATTACTGTACTGTAAAAGTCATTTATCATCATTTTAAGAAACACTTCAAAATAACGTACTTTGCGAATAAATTAGGCAAAAGAAGCTCGGAGTAAGAAACATTTCAAAGTAACTGCACTTTTTAAATCAACAGTACACAGCACACTGAAACTTCTACAAAATGGCTGTACTTTGCTAGATAATTCTTTACAGTGCAACAAGCACTCTGTAATGGCGGCACTTTGCGAATAGACACACCCAGCACAAGAAACTTTGAAATGGCTGCATTTTGACTGTACTTCATAAAATAATTGCATTTTGCCCACAATAAGCACTTCAGAATAAATGCATAGTAATAAGCACACACTGTAGGCACTTTACACACTTTGAAATACTTTGAATAACTCTAGTTATGCCCTGAATACAATGCGAAATAGTAGCTATGCCAAAACACAGTACTTTGCCAAAAAATGCAGTCTCCTTGCTTTATTTATACTTAATGTGCTCTTTTCTGCCCTTATTATACTTGTTTTGTTCATTTAACCTCTTTTTATGCCCATTGTACTTTTCTTGGGCTCGTTTTATGCTCAACATGCCCGTTTTACTTTAAACATGCTCATTTTGCAATTCCGAGGTAATTCCAAACCCCTTATGTGCATTTCTGATAATCATTTTTATATATCTTAATTTTATGCATTTCTTTTAATTAATAAACCTTTTGTGCCTTTCATTTGTTTAATAATGCAGTTTGTGCCCTTGTAATGTTCTGTTATATCTTTCAATTTATCAGTTTATCTTTATTATAAAATAAACTGTTCATGCAAGTTTTTATTAACTTTGGTTCATTTCTGATCCTTTTTTGTGCTTGCTTCCCTTAGTTTACTTTCACTGTTAACTCTGCACCTCATAGTTCTGAATAGCAGTCTCTGGAACCCCAGTTCTGACACCATGTCGCTCATCCTGTCAGGATCAAATAGATGAGTCTTTGTGGGTTCTGTTCAAGCAGCTTTATTATGTACAAACACATCAGGAATGAGACTTAATAACTTTAACTTGGATTAACTTGTAAACAGACTAGCTATTACACTCATACATGCTCAGTCTCTGGCTACAATCTCAAAATGGCACTAAAGCTAGCACATGCTTGCTATTTATATACACGTTCAGTCCTTGAAATGCTTCTTAAAGATATAGCACACACACTCTATTCTATACCATCTTCTGCCTGCCTTTACCAAAAGAAAAAAAATCATACATGCCCTTTTTTGCATGCTTTTGAACTCTACCAGTATGTTATTTTTTCCTCTCTGTTTCTATCACATCTCTTGAAAGTGAATCTAGCTGTGCGTTCCATAGCTTCATATTTTTATATGTGCTCATATGAGATCATCTCTTAAAAGTTTATAAAATATTGAAAACAAGTCCAATTTCTTCAGCCAGTCTTTGTTTTGTATATTTTGTACCACCTTTGTACTCCTAGCAAAAATTTTTGCACTTTTGCTACTTTTTCTAACTTAATTATATTTGATCTACTGTGATAGGTCTAATTATGCTCTAAAAATTTGTAGTGCTACTTGTTTCTCTGGTGTTAATTATTGCATAACAATTATTCAGTATTCTCCCCACATCTGCTGAATTTTCCATTCTGAATCTATCTGAATTCTTAAATCTTTAAATTGTTTACATACTTCAATGTGTCGACTGTCACACAGATCCCCATTACCCATATGTATAACTCTGTATTTATAAATATTAAATGATACTCTTTCTTTTTGCCAAAGCATATTCAAGATAATCTTGTAATACCCATTGGTCTTTAACAAGCTAGCCATCCAGGCAATGTATGCATCATCTGCAAACTTTGATGACCAGCTTCAAATTACTCCAGGAAGGGATGGCTTAAACAGTTGAAACAGGCAAACAAAACCCTGAGGCAGAACCCCTCTTAGGATATCATATTCTTAGATTTGTCCCCTCTAAATATACTTTAGTGCTCCTATTTTTAACCAGTTAACAGTCAAACTAACAATATAACCATTAAATGTCCATTTTCTAGTTGTTTAGGCCCCACATAATAAGGGATTACTATCCAGAAATAAGACATCAACTGACAGAATACTATCAAGTGTCCATACTACTACTAAGGAGAAACAAAAATAAGGTTGGTTATAGTCGCACACACTTCCAAAAACATGTTGATAAATATCCACAAACTTACTTTCAATGGACTCTTCAAGAAGTTTTAGCATTTACAGATACTACTTGCTACATTAAGATGTCTGGTGTGGCTCACTGGGCTAGGGATATTAGCATGTGTGGTGGTGGTGATGGTTTGAATCTGGTAGCATTCACATCTTGAGGGAGGTATAATGGTTAATTTGTTTACCCTACAGACACAAGGTGCAAGGTTTAATTCTTATGTGGGGTAACTGGCTAGGCTTAAAATGGCCCACAACTGCAATTGGCCTAGTACTGTTCTATGAACCTATCTTTCAATCTTATTAAATGACCTACATTTATGTAATGGAATCCAAGTTGTTTTGTTAGCCAGTTACAGTGCATGGATAAGTGAATTGCTCAGAGTCACACAAAGAGGAAAATAATACGATGTTTGCCAGGAGCAGATCATATCCTTTATCCTCTGTAACAACTACAAGACAGCCAGAAAAAAATATTCACAGTTTTCTGGAGACATATCTGTTTGTTTTGTTTTGTTTATTTGTTTTCTATCTCACTGGGTGATGAAATTTTCCTGGAGCTCTTTTCAGCCATGACCCATACCTTGCTACAGGTGAAATGCCATAACATGTGTTTCAACAGCCAAATTTTAATAGAATTTTGTAAATTACCGACAGAATTTTACAACTATGTACAGTGGGAGAAAAAAAATCTAATAAGCTCCCATAGGATAATAGATAGATAGACAGACAAATATAGAATAACTTAGAAATTATGTTTATTCTTGACACTTTTCTAACTGATATTGAGAATGCACTTATAGTTGGCCGATAAAGTCAGAACTACAGAAAATGCTTTTTAAGCACAGAATGGCTCTCAGTATTCCTGAGGAAAGGAAGAGGCATTTTCCTAAGTACAGTATGGGCATTACTTTGGATTCTGCTCTCCCCCTGGCTACTTAAAAGGGAAGACAGAAAAAAGTCCATTATATAACACCTTTTGACCCATCTTAATGAGTAAGAGGATACTAGTGCTCACCTTGCAATAGGTTATGGTCTAGGGACAAGGTAAAGTGCATAGTTTCAGTAGATGGCAGCCAGCTATCACATTTTATTTTACCACAGTAGTGTTATGTGTGTTACTAGAGAGGGGGGGCATAGATCTCCATGCATTATTTTTCTTTCCTATTCGCTGAGTTTTGCAGCCCATTCATTTCTCTCTCAGTGTTAAAATCTAAGCATCCTGTAACTGAGGGGAAAGCCTTATGGCCAATGCCTTTCCTAGCTGGAAGACCTAATCAGGCCCTTCATTCTCCAACAGATGTAAGAGCTGGGAGGTGGGAAGCAGATCATACTGCTGGACCTACTGGACTCCCTTCCACTCATTTTAGAGTTCTTAATCATTGCAGTTAGTGGCTCAGTAGAGCTTTGCTAGTACTGCCTATGAAGGGGAGCATGTATACCTCCACATGCATGTTGATCTGTAGCACCCTTGGGCAGCTTATACCCTGCAGGCTTGAGCTCTGCTGGCGCAACACCTAGTGCTCCATCTAGGTGTCACCAAAATGGTGGACCATAACTGCCTCACTTCCCCTAGTGCCATCCTCCCAATCCTGCTTCTTCTGGTACCCATGCTAGTAATGAAGAATTATGATCCATCCCAGTTGCAGTCAGACTCAGGGCCTCATTCTTCTGCACCACTGGAGAAGGATAGATCAGAAACCTTGTTTATCATGACCCTTTGGTACATGATATGTAATGGGTGTCCTGAGACATTAAAAGGCAAAGTGTAATTATTTATGTGTATTATTGGATTTTTGATTATATGTCACCAGACTTTTAGCATGAGGAATCATGAGACCTTCTTGCCCCCCCCCCCCCCAATGCAGAAACTTTGTTAGTTGAGAATGTGGATAAGTGCTTGGTGATGCATATAGGATGCAGATAAAATTTTGATGATGTACCAAATGTTTTAATAAACAAATCTACCTACAATGTGCAATTAATGTGTTTTATCACACCCATTGGGTGTTAATGTGCTTTCCATAGTAATTCACGGTTGTGCTATAGTAACACTAGGGATCTAACTAGTGATTCAGACATATTCAAAAGTTGTCTGGAGCAAAAGCACATAAGCACCTCATTTTCATGTATCTGAATCAGCTAGTTAATGTGATTGGAACAATCATATGAAGTATTCTTCCTACCAACCTACTGCTGTCATATATAGGAATGGGTATATACTATAAAACTACTACATTTATTTCTCACATAGTACAGTAATGCTTGTCTGTAAATCACTCTGCTGTGCTACTTTAGGCTCATTGTGTGGCTCTGGAACAGATTGCATTGCT